>NW_028126882.1:0-204648 GCF_965231255.1 Vanellus vanellus
ACCCTTTCAAATGCCCCAGACAATTTGGCCCTCTCTGCTTTCCTGCGGACTCCATCCTCAAAAGCACCTGTTTTCGCTTTCGGCAACCTCCGGAGCAAAAAAGACAAACGTCCAGCTTTTGCTGCCACAGCAAAGGTGCCAGCCGGGAAAAGTAATGCTGGTTCTCACTGCGTCCTGGAACCCTTTCAAATGCACCAGACTATTTGGCCCTCTCTGCTTTCCTGCGGACTCAATCCTCAAAAGCACCTGTTTTCGCTTTCGGCAGCCTCCGGAGCAAAAACGACAAACGTCCAGCTTTTGCTGCCACAGCAAAGGTGCCAGCGGGGAAAAGTAATGCTGGTTCTCACTGCCTCCTGGAACCTCTTCAAATGCCACAGACAATTTGGCCCTCTCTGCTTTCCTGCGGACTCCATCCTCAAAAGCACCTGTTTTCGCTTTCGGCAGCCTCCGGAGCAAAAAAGACAAACGTCCAGCTTTTGCTGCCGCAGCAAAGGTGCCAGCGGGGAAAAGTAATGCTGGTCCTCATTGCCTCCTGGAACCTCTTCAAATGCCACAGACAATTTGGCCCTCTCTGCTTTCCTGCGGACTCCATCCTCAAAAGCACCTGTTTTCGCTTTCGGCAACCTCAGGAGCAAAAAAGACAAACGTCCACCTTTTGCTGCCACAGCAAAGGTGCCAGCGGGGAAAAGTGATGCTGGTCCTCATTGCCTCCTGGAACCCCTTCAAATGCCACAGACAATTTGGCCCTCTCTGCTTTCCTGCGGACTCCATCCTCAAAAGCACCTGTTTTCGCTTTCGGCAACCTCAGTAACAATAAAGACAAACGTCCAGGTTTTCCTGCCACAGCAAAGGTGCCAGCGGGGAAAAGTAATGCTGGTTCTCACTGCCTCCTGGAACCCTTTCAAATGCCACAGACAATTTGGCCCTCTCTACTTTCCTGCGGACTCCATCCTCAAAAGCACCTGTTTTCGCTTTCGGCAGACTCCGGAGCAAAAAAGACAAACGACCAGCTTTTGCTGCCACAGCAAAGGTGCCAGCGGGCAAAAGTAATGCTGGTTCTCACTGCCTCCTGGAACCCTTTCAAATGCCCCAGACAATTTGGCCCTCTCTGCTTTCCTGCGGACTCCATCCTCAAAAGCACCTGTTTTCGCTTTCGGCAGCCTCCAGAGCAAAAAAGACAAACGTCCAGCTTTTGCTGCCACAGCAAAGGTGCCAGCTAGGAAAAGTAATGCTGGTTCTCACTGCGTCCTGGAACCTCTTCAAATGCCACAGACAATTTGGCCCTCTCTGCTTTCCTGCGGACTCCATCCTCAAAAGTACCTGTTTTCGCTTTCGGCAACCTCAGGAGCAAAAAAGACAAACGTCCAGGTTTTGCTGCCACAGCAAAGGTGCCAGCGGGGAAAAGTAATGCTGGTTCTCACTGCCTCCTGGAACCCTTTCAAATGCCACAGACAATTTGGCCCTCTCTACTTTCCTGCGGACTCCATCCTCAAAAGCACCTGTTTTCGCTTTCGGCAGCCTCCGGAGCAAAAAAGACAAACGTCCAGGTTTTGCTGCCACAGCAAAGGTGCCAGCCGGGAAAAGTAATGCTGGTTCTCACTGCGTCCTGGAACCCTTTCAAATGTACCAGACCATTTGGCCCTCTCTGCTTTCCTGCGGACTCCATCCTCAAAAGCACCTGTTTTCGCTTTCGGCAGCCTCCAGAGCAAAAAAGACAAACGTCCAGCTTTTGCTCCCACAGCAAAGGTGCCAGCGGGGAAAAGTAATGCTGGTTCTCACTACCTCCTAGAACTCTTTCAAATGCCCCAGACAATTTGGCCCTCTCTGCTTTCCTGCGGACTCCATCCTCAAAAGCACCTCTTTTCGCTTTCGGCAGCCTCCAGAGCAAAAAAGACAAACGTCCAGCTTTTGCTGCCACAGCAAAGGTGCCAGCGGGGAAAAGTAATGCTGGTTCTCACTACCTCCTAGAACTCTTTCAAATGCCCCAGACAATTTGGCCCTCTCTGCTTTCCTGCGGACTCCATCCTCAAAAGCACCTGTTTTCGCTTTCGGCAACCTCCGGAGCAAAAAAGACAAACGTCCAGCTTTTGCTGCCACAGCAAAGGTGCCAGCCGGGAAAAGTAATGCTGGTTCTCACTGCGTCCTGGAACCCTTTCAAATGCACCAGACTATTTGGCCCTCTCTGCTTTCCTGCGGACTCCATCCTCAAAAGCACCTGTTTTCGCTTTCGGCAGCCTCCGGAGCAAAAAAGACAAACGTCCAGCTTTTGCTGCCGCAGCAAAGGTGCCAGCGGGGAAAAGTAATGCTGGTCCTCATTGCCTCCTGGAACCTCTTCAAATGCCACAGACAATTTGGCCCTCTCTGCTTTCCTGCGGACTCCATCCTCAAAAGTACCTGTTTTCGCTTTCGGCAACCTCAGGAGCAAAAAAGACAAATGTCCAGCTTTTGCTGCCGCAGCAAAGGTGCCAGCGGGCAAAAGTAATGCTGGTTCTCACTGCCTCCTGGAACTCTTTCAAATGCCCCAGACAATTTGGCCCTCTCTGCTTTCCTGCGGACTCCATCCTCAAAAGCACCTGTTTTCGCTTTCGGCATCCTCAGGAGCAAAAAAGACAAACGTCCAGCTTTTGCTGCCACAGCAGAGGTGCCAGCAGGGAAAAGTAATGCTGGTTCTCACTGCCTCCTGGAACCCTTTCAAATGCCCCAGACAATTTGGCCCTCTCTGCTTTCCTGCGGACTCCATCCTCAAAAGCACCTGTTTTCGCTTTCGGCAGCCTCCAGAGCAAAAAAGACAAACGTCCACCTTTTGCTGCCACAGCAAAGGTGCCAGCGAGGAAAAGTGATGCTGGTCCTCATTGCCTCCTGGAACCTCTTCAAATGCCACAGACAATTTGGCCCTCTCTGCTTTCCTGCGGACTCCATCCTCAAAAGCACCTGTTTTCGCTTTCGGCAACCTCAGTAACAATAAAGACAAACGTCCAGGTTTTCCTGCCACAGCAAAGGTGCCAGCGGGCAAAAGTAATGCTGGTTCTCACTGCCTCCTGGAAACCTTTCAAATGCCCCAGACAATTTGGCCCTCTCTGCTTTCCTGCGGACTCCATCCTCAAAAGCACCTGTTTTCGCTTTCAGCAACCTCCAGAGCAAAAAAGACAAACGTCCAGGTTTTGCTGCCACAGCAAAGGTGCCAGCGGGGAAAAGTAATGCTGGTTCTCACTGCGTCCTGGAACCTCTTCAAATGCCACAGACAATTTGGCCCTCTCTGCTTTCCTGCGGACTCCATCCACAAAAGTACCTGTTTTCGCTTTCGGCAACCTCCGGAGCAAAAAAGACAAACGTCCAGGTTTTGCTGCCACAGCAAAGGTGCCAGCGGGGAAAAGTAATGCTGGTTCTCACTGCCTCCTGGAACCCTTTCAAATGCCACAGACAATTTGGCCCTCTCTACTTTCCTGCGGACTCCATCCTCAAAAGCAGCTGTTTTCGCTTTCGGCAGCCTCCGGAGCAAAAAAGACAAACGTCCAGCTTTTGCTGCCACAGCAAAGGTGCCAGCCGGGAAAAGTAATGCTGGTTCTCACTGCGTCCTGGAACCCTTTCAAATGCCCCAGACCATTTGGCCCTCTCTGCTTTCCTGCGGACTCCATCCTCAAAAGCACCTCTTTTCGCTTTCGGCAGCCTCCAGAGCAAAAAAGACAAACGTCCAGCTTTTGCTGCCACAGCAAAGGTGCCAGCGGGGAAAAGTTATGCTGGTCCTCATTGCCTCCTGGAACCTCTTCAAAAGCCACAGACAATTTGGCCCTCTCTGCTTTCCTGCGGATTCCATCCTCAAAAGCACCTGTTTTCGCTTTCGGCAACCTCAGGAGCAAAAAAGACAAACGTCCAGCTTTTGCTGCCGCAGCAAAGGTGCCAGCGGGCAAAAGTAATGCTGGTTCTCACTGCCTCCTGGAACTCTTTCAAATGCCCCAGACAATTTGGCCCTCTCTGCTTTCCTGCGGACTCCATCCTCAAAAGCACCTGTTTTCGCTTTCGGCATCCTCAGGAGCAAAAAAGACAAACGTCCAGCTTTTGCTGCCACAGCAGAGGTGCCAGCGGGGAAAAGTAATGCTGGTTCTCACTGCCTCCTAGAACTCTTTCAAATGCCTCAGACAATTAGGCCCTCTCTGCTTTCCTGCGGACTCCATCCTCAAAAGCACCTGTTTTCGCTTTCGGCAACCTCAGGAGCAAAAAATACAAATGTCCAGCTTTTGCTGCCGCAGCAAAGGTGCCAGCGGGCAAAAGTAATGCTGGTTCTCACTGCCTCCTGGAACTCTTTCAAATGCCCCAGACAATTTGGCCCTCTCTGCTTTCCTGCGGACTCCATCCTCAAAAGCACCTGTTTTCGCTTTCGGCAACCTCCGGAGCAAAAAAGACAAACGTCCAGCTTTTGCTGCCACAGCAAAGGTGCCAGCCGGGAAAAGTAATGCTGGTTCTCACTGCGTCCTGGAACCCTTTCAAATGCCCCAGACTATTTGGCCCTCTCTGCTTTCCTGCGGACTCCATCCTCAAAAGCACCTGTTTTCGCTTTCGGCAGTCTCCGGAGCAAAAACGACAAACGTCCAGCTTTTGCTGCCACAGCAAAGGTGCCAGCAGGGAAAAGTAATGCTGGTTCTCACTGCCTCCTGGAACCTCTTCAAATGCCACAGACAATTTGGCCCTCTCTGCTTTCCTGCGGACTCCATCCTCAAAAGCACCTGTTTTCGCTTTCGGCAGTCTCCGGAGCAAAAAAGACAAACGTCCAGCTTTTGCTGCCGCAGCAAAGGTGCCAGCGGGGAAAAGTAATGCTGGTCCTCATTGCCTCCTGGAACCTCTTCAAATGCCACAGACAATTTGGCCCTCTCTGCTTTCCTGCGGACTCCATCCTCAAAAGCACCTGTTTTCGCTTTCGGCAGCCTCCGGAGCAAAAAAGACAAACGTCCAGCTTTTGCTGCCGCAGCAAAGGTGCCAGCGGGGAAAAGTAATGCTGGTCCTCATTGCCTCCTGGAACCTCTTCAAATGCCACAGACAATTTGGCCCTCTCTGCTTTCCTGCGGACTCCATCCTCAAAAGCACCTGTTTTCGCTTTCGGCAACCTCAGGAGCAAAAAAGACAAACGTCCACCTTTTGCTGCCACAGCAAAGGTGCCAGCGGGGAAAAGTGATGCTGGTCCTCATTGCCTCCTGGAACCCCTTCAAATGCCACAGACAATTTGGCCCTCTCTGCTTTCCTGCGGACTCCATCCTCAAAAGCACCTGTTTTCGCTTTCGGCAACCTCAGTAACAATAAAGACAAACGTCCAGGTTTTCCTGCCACAGCAAAGGTGCCAGCGGGGAAAAGTAATGCTGGTTCTCACTGCCTCCTGGAACCCTTTCAAATGCCACAGACAATTTGGCCCTCTCTACTTTCCTGCGGACTCCATCCTCAAAAGCACCTGTTTTCGCTTTCGGCAGTCTCCGGAGCAAAAAAGACAAACGTCCAGCTTTTGCTGCCACAGCAAAGGTGCCAGCGGGCAAAAGTAATGCTGGTTCTCACTGCCTCCTGGAACCCTTTCAAATGCCCCAGACAATTTGGCCCTCTCTGCTTTCCTGCGGACTCCATCCTCAAAAGCACCTGTTTTCGCTTTCGGCAGCCTCCAGAGCAAAAAAGACAAACGTCCAGCTTTTGCTGCCACAGCAAAGGTGCCAGCGGGGAAAAGTAATGCTGGTCCTCATTGCTTCCTGGAACCTCTTCAAAAGCCACAGACAATTTGGCCCTCTCTGCTTTCCTGCGGACTCCATCCTCAAAAGCACCTGTTTTCGCTTTCGGCAACCTCAGGAGCAAAAAAGACAAATGTCCAGCTTTTGCTGCCGCAGCAAAGGTGCCAGCGGGCAAAAGTAATGCTGGTTCTCACTGCCTCCTGGAACTCTTTCAAATGCCCCAGACAATTTGGCCCTCTCTGCTTTCCTGCGGACTCCATCCTCAAAAGCACCTGTTTTCGCTTTCGGCATCCTCAGGAGCAAAAAAGACAAACATCCAGCTTTTGCTGCCACAGCAGAGGTGCCAGCGGGGAAAAGTAATGCTGGTTCTCACTGCCTCCTGGAACCCTTTCAAATGCCCCAGACAATTTGGCCCTCTCTGCTTTCCTGCGGACTCCATCCTCAAAAGCACCTGTTTTCGCTTTCGGCAGCCTCCAGAGCAAAAAAGACAAACGTCCACCTTTTGCTGCCACAGCAAAGGTGCCAGCGAGGAAAAGTGATGCTGGTCCTCATTGCCTCCTGGAACCTCTTCAAATGCCACAGACAATTTGGCCCTCTCTGCTTTCCTGCGGACTCCATCCTCAAAAGCACCTGTTTTCGCTTTCAGCAGCCTCCAGAGCAAAAAAGACAAACGTCCAGGTTTTGCTGCCACAGCAAAGGTGCCAGCTAGGAAAAGTAATGCTGGTTCTCACTGCGTCCTGGAACCTCTTCAAATGCCACAGACAATTTGGCCCTCTCTGCTTTCCTGCGGACTCCATCCACAAAAGTACCTGTTTTCGCTTTCGGCAACCTCCGGAGCAAAAAAGACAAACGTCCAGGTTTTGCTGCCACAGCAAAGGTGCCAGCGGGGAAAATTAATGCTGGTTCTCACTGCCTCCTGGAACCCTTTCAAATGCCACAGACAATTTGGCCCTCTCTACTTTCCTGCGGACTCCATCCTCAAAAGCACCTGTTTTCGCTTTCGGCAGCCTCCGGAGCAAAAAAGACAAACGTCCAGCTTTTGCTGCCACAGCAAAGGTGCCAGCCGGGAAAAGTAATGCTGGTTCTCACTGCGTCCTGGAACCCTTTCAAATGCCCCAGACCATTTGGCCCTCTCTGCTTTCCTGCGGACTCCATCCTCAAAAGCACCTGTTTTCGCTTTCGGCATCCTCCAGAGCAAAAAAGACAAACGTCCAGCTTTTGCTGCCACAGCAAAGGTGCCAGCGGGGAAAAGTAATGCTGGTTCTCACTGCGTCCTGGAACCCTTTCAAATGCCCCAGACTATTTGGCCCTCTCTGCTTTCCTGCGGACTCCATCCTCAAAAGCACCTGTTTTCGCTTTCGGCAGCCTCACGAGCAAAAAAGACAAACGTCCAGCTTTTGCTGCCACAGCAAAGGTGCCAGCTAGGAAAAGTAATGCTGGTTCTCACTGCGTCCTGGAACCTCTTCAAATGCCACAGACAATTTGGCCCTCTCTGCTTTCCTGCGGACTCCATCCTCAAAAGTACCTGTTTTCGCTTTCGGCAGCCTCCAGAGCAAAAAAGACAAACGTCCAGCTTTTGCTCCCACAGCAAAGGTGCCAGCGGGGAAAAGTAATGCTGGTTCTCACTACCTCCTAGAACTCTTTCAAATGCCCCAGACAATTTGGCCCTCTCTGCTTTCCTGCGGACTCCATCCTCAAAAGCACCTCTTTTCGCTTTCGGCAGCCTCCAGAGCAAAAAAGACAAACGTCCAGCTTTTGCTGCCACAGCAAAGGTGCCAGCGGGGAAAAGTAATGCTGGTTCTCACTACCTCCTAGAACTCTTTCAAATGCCCCAGACAATTTGGCCCTCTCTGCTTTCCTGCGGACTCCATCCTCAAAAGCACCTGTTTTCGCTTTCGGCAACCTCCGGAGCAAAAAAGACAAACGTCCAGCTTTTGCTGCCACAGCAAAGGTGCCAGCCGGGAAAAGTAATGCTGGTTCTCACTGCGTCCTGGAACCCTTTCAAATGCACCAGACTATTTGGCCCTCTCTGCTTTCCTGCGGACTCCATCCTCAAAAGCACCTGTTTTCGCTTTCGGCAGCCTCCGGAGCAAAAACGACAAACGTCCAGCTTTTGCTGCCACAGCAAAGGTGCCAGCGGGGAAAAGTAATGCTGGTTCTCACTGCCTCCTGGAACCTCTTCAAATGCCACAGACAATTTGGCCCTCTCTGCTTTCCTGCGGACTCCATCCTCAAAAGCACCTGTTTTCGCTTTCGGCAGCCTCCGGAGCAAAAAAGACAAACGTCCAGCTTTTGCTGCCGCAGCAAAGGTGCCAGCGGGGAAAAGTAATGCTGGTCCTCATTGCCTCCTGGAACCTCTTCAAATGCCACAGACAATTTGGCCCTCTCTGCTTTCCTGCGGACTCCATCCTCAAAAGCACCTGTTTTCGCTTTCGGCAACCTCAGGAGCAAAAAAGCCAAACGTCCAGCTTTTGCTGCCACAGCAAAGGTGCCAGCGGGCAAAAGTAATGCTGGTTCTCACTGCCTCCTGGAACCCTTTCAAATGCCCCAGACAATTTGGCCCTCTCTGCTTTCCTGCGGACTCCATCCTCAAAAGCACCTGTTTTCGCTTTCGGCAGCCTCCAGAGCAAAAAAGACAAACGTCCAGCTTTTGCTGCCACAGCAAAGGTGCCAGCGGGGAAAAGTAATGCTGGTCCTCATTGCTTCCTGGAACCTCTTCAAAAGCCACAGACAATTTGGCCCTCTCTGCTTTCCTGCGGACTCCATCCTCAAAAGCACCTGTTTTCGCTTTCGGCAACCTCAGGAGCAAAAAAGACAAATGTCCAGCTTTTGCTGCCACAGCAAAGGTGCCAGCGGGCAAAAGTAATGCTGGTTCTCACTGCCTCCTGGAACTCTTTCAAATGCCCCAGACAATTTGGCCCTCTCTGCTTTCCTGCGGACTCCATCCTCAAAAGCACCTGTTTTCGCTTTCGGCATCCTCAGGAGCAAAAAAGACAAACGTCCAGCTTTTGCTGCCACAGCAGAGGTGCCAGCGGGGAAAAGTAATGCTGGTTCTCACTGCCTCCTGGAACCCTTTCAAATGCCCCAGACAATTTGGCCCTCTCTGCTTTCCTGCGGACTCCATCCTCAAAAGCACCTGTTTTCGCTTTCGGCAGCCTCCAGAGCAAAAAAGACAAACGTCCAGCTTTTGCTGCCACAGCAAAGGTGCCAGCGGGGAAAAGTAATGCTGGTCCTCATTGCTTCCTGGAACCTCTTAAAAAGCCACAGACAATTTGGCCCTCTCTGCTTTCCTGCGGACTCCATCCTCAAAAGCACCTGTTTTCGCTTTCGGCAACCTCAGGAGCAAAAAAGACAAATGTCCAGCTTTTGCTGCCGCAGCAAAGGTGCCAGCGGGCAAAAGTAATGCTGGTTCTCACTGCCTCCTGGAACTCTTTCAAATGCCCCAGACAATTTGGCCCTCTCTGCTTTCCTGCGGACTCCATCCTCAAAAGCACCTGTTTTCGCTTTCGGCATCCTCAGGAGCAAAAAAGACAAACATCCAGCTTTTGCTGCCACAGCAGAGGTGCCAGCGGGGAAAAGTAATGCTGGTTCTCACTGCCTCCTGGAACCCTTTCAAATGCCCCAGACAATTTGGCCCTCTCTGCTTTCCTGCGGACTCCATCCTCAAAAGCACCTGTTTTCGCTTTCGGCAGCCTCCAGAGCAAAAAAGACAAACGTCCACCTTTTGCTGCCACAGCAAAGGTGCCAGCGAGGAAAAGTGATGCTGGTCCTCATTGCCTCCTGGAACCTCTTCAAATGCCACAGACAATTTGGCCCTCTCTGCTTTCCTGCGGACTCCATCCTCAAAAGCACCTGTTTTCGCTTTCAGCAGCCTCCAGAGCAAAAAAGACAAACGTCCAGGTTTTGCTGCCACAGCAAAGGTGCCAGCTAGGAAAAGTAATGCTGGTTCTCACTGCGTCCTGGAACCTCTTCAAATGCCACAGACAATTTGGCCCTCTCTGCTTTCCTGCGGACTCCATCCACAAAAGTACCTGTTTTCGCTTTCGGCAACCTCCGGAGCAAAAAAGACAAACGTCCAGGTTTTGCTGCCACAGCAAAGGTGCCAGCGGGGAAAATTAATGCTGGTTCTCACTGCCTCCTGGAACCCTTTCAAATGCCACAGACAATTTGGCCCTCTCTACTTTCCTGCGGACTCCATCCTCAAAAGCACCTGTTTTCGCTTTCGGCAGCCTCCGGAGCAAAAAAGACAAACGTCCAGCTTTTGCTGCCACAGCAAAGGTGCCAGCCGGGAAAAGTAATGCTGGTTCTCACTGCGTCCTGGAACCCTTTCAAATGCCCCAGACCATTTGGCCCTCTCTGCTTTCCTGCGGACTCCATCCTCAAAAGCACCTGTTTTCGCTTTCGGCATCCTCCAGAGCAAAAAAGACAAACGTCCAGCTTTTGCTGCCACAGCAAAGGTGCCAGCGGGGAAAAGTAATGCTGGTTCTCACTGCGTCCTGGAACCCTTTCAAATGCCCCAGACTATTTGGCCCTCTCTGCTTTCCTGCGGACTCCATCCTCAAAAGCACCTGTTTTCGCTTTCGGCAGCCTCAGGAGCAAAAAAGACAAACGTCCAGCTTTTGCTGCCACAGCAAAGGTGCCAGCTAGGAAAAGTAATGCTGGTTCTCACTGCGTCCTGGAACCTCTTCAAATGCCACAGACAATTTGGCCCTCTCTGCTTTCCTGCGGACTCCATCCTCAAAAGTACCTGTTTTCGCTTTCGGCAGCCTCCAGAGCAAAAAAGACAAACGTCCAGCTTTTGCTCCCACAGCAAAGGTGCCAGCGGGGAAAAGTAATGCTGGTTCTCACTACCTCCTAGAACTCTTTCAAATGCCCCAGACAATTTGGCCCTCTCTGCTTTCCTGCGGACTCCATCCTCAAAAGCACCTCTTTTCGCTTTCGGCAGCCTCCAGAGCAAAAAAGACAAACGTCCAGCTTTTGCTGCCACAGCAAAGGTGCCAGCGGGGAAAAGTAATGCTGGTTCTCACTACCTCCTAGAACTCTTTCAAATGCCCCAGACAATTTGGCCCTCTCTGCTTTCCTGCGGACTCCATCCTCAAAAGCACCTGTTTTCGCTTTCGGCAACCTCCGGAGCAAAAAAGACAAACGTCCAGCTTTTGCTGCCACAGCAAAGGTGCCAGCCGGGAAAAGTAATGCTGGTTCTCACTGCGTCCTGGAACCCTTTCAAATGCACCAGACTATTTGGCCCTCTCTGCTTTCCTGCGGACTCCATCCTCAAAAGCACCTGTTTTCGCTTTCGGCAGCCTCCGGAGCAAAAACGACAAACGTCCAGCTTTTGCTGCCACAGCAAAGGTGCCAGCGGGGAAAAGTAATGCTGGTTCTCACTGCCTCCTGGAACCTCTTCAAATGCCACAGACAATTTGGCCCTCTCTGCTTTCCTGCGGACTCCATCCTCAAAAGCACCTGTTTTCGCTTTCGGCAGCCTCCGGAGCAAAAAAGACAAACGTCCAGCTTTTGCTGCCGCAGCAAAGGTGCCAGCGGGGAAAAGTAATGCTGGTCCTCATTGCCTCCTGGAACCTCTTCAAATGCCACAGACAATTTGGCCCTCTCTGCTTTCCTGCGGACTCCATCCTCAAAAGCACCTGTTTTCGCTTTCGGCAACCTCAGGAGCAAAAAAGACAAACGTCCACCTTTTGCTGCCACAGCAAAGGTGCCAGCGGGCAAAAGTAATGCTGGTTCTCACTGCCTCCTGGAACCCTTTCAAATGCCCCAGACAATTTGGCCCTCTCTGCTTTCCTGCGGACTCCATCCTCAAAAGCACCTGTTTTCGCTTTCGGCAGCCTCCAGAGCAAAAAAGACAAACGTCCAGCTTTTGCTGCCACAGCAAAGGTGCCAGCGGGGAAAAGTAATGCTGGTCCTCATTGCTTCCTGGAACCTCTTCAAAAGCCACAGACAATTTGGCCCTCTCTGCTTTCCTGCGGACTCCATCCTCAAAAGCACCTGTTTTCGCTTTCGGCAACCTCAGGAGCAAAAAAGACAAATGTCCAGCTTTTGCTGCCGCAGCAAAGGTGCCAGCGGGCAAAAGTAATGCTGGTTCTCACTGCCTCCTGGAACTCTTTCAAATGCCCCAGACAATTTGGCCCTCTCTGCTTTCCTGCGGACTCCATCCTCAAAAGCACCTGTTTTCGCTTTCGGCATCCTCAGGAGCAAAAAAGACAAACGTCCAGCTTTTGCTGCCACAGCAGAGGTGCCAGCGGGGAAAAGTAATGCTGGTTCTCACTGCCTCCTGGAACCCTTTCAAATGCCCCAGACTATTTGGCCCTCTCTGCTTTCCTGCGGACTCCATCCTCAAAAGCACCTGTTTTCGCTTTCGGCAGCCTCCAGAGCAAAAAAGACAAACGTCCACCTTTTGCTGCCACAGCAAAGGTGCCAGCGAGGAAAAGTGATGCTGGTCCTCATTGCCTCCTGGAACCTCTTCAAATGCCACAGACAATTTGGCCCTCTCTGCTTTCCTGCGGACTCCATCCTCAAAAGCACCTGTTTTCGCTTTCGGCAACCTCAGTAACAATAAAGACAAACGTCCAGGTTTTCCTGCCACAGCAAAGGTGCCAGCGGGCAAAAGTAATGCTGGTTCTCACTGCCTCCTGGAAACCTTTCAAATGCCCCAGACAATTTGGCCCTCTCTGCTTTCCTGCGGACTCCATCCTCAAAAGCACCTGTTTTCGCTTTCAGCAACCTCCAGAGCAAAAAAGACAAACGTCCAGGTTTTGCTGCCACAGCAAAGGTGCCAGCTAGGAAAAGTAATGCTGGTTCTCACTGCGTCCTGGAACCTCTTCAAATGCCACAGACAATTTGGCCCTCTCTGCTTTCCTGCGGACTCCATCCACAAAAGTACCTGTTTTCGCTTTCGGCAACCTCCGGAGCAAAAAAGACAAACGTCCAGGTTTTGCTGCCACAGCAAAGGTGCCAGCGGGGAAAAGTAATGCTGGTTCTCACTGCCTCCTGGAACCCTTTCAAATGCCACAGACAATTTGGCCCTCTCTACTTTCCTGCGGACTCCATCCTCAAAAGCAGCTGTTTTCGCTTTCGGCAGCCTCCGGAGCAAAAAAGACAAACGTCCAGCTTTTGCTGCCACAGCAAAGGTGCCAGCCGGGAAAAGTAATGCTGGTTCTCACTGCGTCCTGGAACCCTTTCAAATGCCCCAGACCATTTGGCCCTCTCTGCTTTCCTGCGGACTCCATCCTCAAAAGCACCTCTTTTCGCTTTCGGCAGCCTCCAGAGCAAAAAAGACAAACGTCCAGCTTTTGCTGCCACAGCAAAGGTGCCAGCGGGGAAAAGTTATGCTGGTCCTCATTGCCTCCTGGAACCTCTTCAAAAGCCACAGACAATTTGGCCCTCTCTGCTTTCCTGCGGATTCCATCCTCAAAAGCACCTGTTTTCGCTTTCGGCAACCTCAGGAGCAAAAAAGACAAACGTCCAGCTTTTGCTGCCGCAGCAAAGGTGACAGCGGGCAAAAGTAATGCTGGTTCTCACTGCCTCCTGGAACTCTTTCAAATGCCCCAGACAATTTGGCCCTCTCTGCTTTCCTGCGGACTCCATCCTCAAAAGCACCTGTTTTCGCTTTCGGCATCCTCAGGAGCAAAAAAGACAAACGTCCAGCTTTTGCTGCCACAGCAGAGGTGCCAGCGGGGAAAAGTAATGCTGGTTCTCACTGCCTCCTAGAACTCTTTCAAATGCCACAGACAATTAGGCCCTCTCTGCTTTCCTGCGGACTCCATCCTCAAAAGCACCTGTTTTCGCTTTCGGCAACCTCAGGAGCAAAAAATACAAATGTCCAGCTTTTGCTGACGCAGCAAAGGTGCCAGCGGGCAAAAGTAATGCTGGTTCTCACTGCCTCCTGGAACCCTTTCAAATGCCACAGACAATTTGGCCCTCTCTACTTTCCTGCGGACTCCATCCTCAAAAGCACCTGTTTTCGCTTTCGGCAGCCTCCGGAGCAAAAAAGACAAACGTCCAGCTTTTGCTGCCACAGCAAAGGTGCCAGCGGGCAAAAGTAATGCTGGTTCTCACTGCCTCCTGGAACCCTTTCAAATGCCCCAGACAATTTGGCCCTCTCTGCTTTCCTGCGGACTCCATCCTCAAAAGCACCTGTTTTCGCTTTCGGCAGCCTCCAGAGCAAAAAAGACAAACGTCCAGCTTTTGCTGCCACAGCAAAGGTGCCAGCGGGGAAAAGTAATGCTGGTCCTCATTGCTTCCTGGAACCTCTTCAAAAGCCACAGACAATTTGGCCCTCTCTGCTTTCCTGCGGACTCCATCCTCAAAAGCACCTGTTTTCGCTTTCGGCAACCTCAGGAGCAAAAAAGACAAATGTCCAGCTTTTGCTGCCGCAGCAAAGGTGCCAGCGGGCAAAAGTAATGCTGGTTCTCACTGCCTCCTGGAACTCTTTCAAATGCCCCAGACAATTTGGCCCTCTCTGCTTTCCTGCGGACTCCATCCTCAAAAGCACCTGTTTTCGCTTTCGGCATCCTCAGGAGCAAAAAAGACAAACGTCCAGCTTTTGCTGCCACAGCAGAGGTGCCAGCGGGGAAAAGTAATGCTGGTTCTCACTGCCTCCTGGAACCCTTTCAAATGCCCCAGACAATTTGGCCCTCTCTGCTTTCCTGCGGACTCCATCCTCAAAAGCACCTGTTTTCGCTTTCGGCAGCCTCCAGAGCAAAAAAGAAAAACGTCCACCTTTTCCTGCCACAGCAAAGGTGCCAGCGAGGAAAAGTGATGCTGGTCCTCATTGCCTCCTGGAACCTCTTCAAATGCCACAGACAATTTGGCCCTCTCTGCTTTCCTGCGGACTCCATCCTCAAAAGCACCTGTTTTCGCTTTCGGCAACCTCAGTAACAATAAAGACAAACGTCCAGGTTTTCCTGCCACAGCAAAGGTGCCAGCGGGCAAAAGTAATGCTGGTTCTCACTGCCTCCTGGAAACCTTTCAAATGCCCCAGACAATTTGGCCCTCTCTGCTTTCCTGCGGACTCCATCCTCAAAAGCACCTGTTTTCGCTTTCAGCAGCCTCCAGAGCAAAAAAGACAAACGTCCAGGTTTTGCTGCCACAGCAAAGGTGCCAGCTAGGAAAAGTAATGCTGGTTCTCACTGCGTCCTGGAACCTCTTCAAATGCCACAGACAATTTGGCCCTCTCTGCTTTCCTGCGGACTCCATCCTCAAAAGTACCTGTTTTCGCTTTCGGCAACCTCCGGAGCAAAAAAGAAAAACGTCCAGGTTTTGCTGCCACAGCAAAGGTGCCAGCGGGGAAAAGTAATGCTGGTTCTCACTGCCTCCTGGAACCCTTTCAAATGCCACAGACAATTTGGCCCTCTCTACTTTCCTGCGGACTCCATCCTCAAAAGCACCTGTTTTCGCTTTCGGCAGCCTCCGGAGCAAAAAAGACAAACGTCCAGCTTTTGCTGCCACAGCAAAGGTGCCAGCGGGGAAAAGTTATGCTGGTCCTCATTGCCTCCTGGAACCTCTTCAAAAGCCACAGACAATTTGGCCCTCTCTGCTTTCCTGCGGATTCCATCCTCAAAAGCACCTGTTTTCGCTTTCGGCAACCTCAGGAGCAAAAAAGACAAATGTCCAGCTTTTGCTGCCGCAGCAAAGGTGCCAGCGGGCAAAAGTAATGCTGGTTCTCACTGCCTCCTGGAACTCTTTCAAATGCCCCAGACAATTTGGCCCTCTCTGCTTTCCTGCGGACTCCATCCTCAAAAGCACCTGTTTTCGCTTTCGGCAGCCTCCGGAGCAAAAAAGACAAACGTCCAGCTTTTGCTGCCACAGCAGAGGTGCCAGCGGGGAAAAGTAATGCTGGTTCTCACTGCCTCCTAGAACCCTTTCAAATGCCACAGACAATTAGGCCCTCTCTGCTTTCCTGCGGACTCCATCCTCAAAAGCACCTGTTTTCGCTTTCGGCAACCTCAGGAGCAAAAAAGACAAATGTCCAGCTTTTGCTGCCGCAGCAAAGGTGCCAGCGGGCAAAAGTAATGCTGGTTCTCACTACCTCCTAGAACTCTTTCAAATGCCCCAGACAATTTGGCCCTCTCTGCTTTCCTGCGGACTCCATCCTCAAAAGCACCTGTTTTCGCTTTCGGCAGCCTCCGGAGCAAAAAAGACAAACGTCCAGCTTTTGCTGCCACAGCAAAGGTGCCAGCGGGGAAAAGTAATGCTGGTTCTCACTGCGTCCTGGAACCCTTTCAAATGCCCCAGACTATTTGGCCCTCTCTGCTTTCCTGCGGACTCCATTCTCAAAAGCACCTGTTTTCGCTTTCGGCAACCTCAGGAGCAAAAAAGCCAAACGTCCAGCTTTTGCTGCCACAGCAAAGGTGCCAGCGGGGAAAAGTGATGCTGGTCCTCATTGCCTCCTGGAACCTCTTCAAATGCCACAGACAATTTGGCCCTCTCTGCTTTCCTGCGGACTCCATCCTCAAAAGCACCTGTTTTCACTTTCGGCAACCTCAGGAACAATAAAGACAAACGTCCAGGTTTTCCTGCCACAGCAAAGGTGCCAGCGGGGAAAAGTAATGCTGGTTCTCACTGCCTCCTGGAACTCTTTCAAATGCCCCAGACAATTTGGCCCTCTCTGCTTTCCTGCGGACTGCATCCTCAAAAGCACCTCTTTTCGCTTTCGGCAGCCTCCGGAGCAAAAAAGACAAACGTCCAGCTTTTGCTGCCACAGCAAAGGTGCCAGCGGGGAAAAGTAATGCTGGTTCTCACTACCTCCTAGAACTCTTTCAAATGCCCCAGACAATTTGGCCCTCTCTGCTTTCCTGCGGACTCCATCCTCAAAAGCACCTGTTTTCGCTTTCGGCAGCCTCCGGAGCAAAAAAGACAAACGTCCAGCTTTTCTGCCACAGCAAAGGTGCCAGCGGGGAAAAGTAATGCTGGTTCTCACTGCGTCCTGGAACCTCTTCAAATGCCACAGACAATTTGGCCCTCTCTGCTTTCCTGCGGACTCCATCCTCAAAAGCACCTGTTTTCGCTTTCGGCATCCTCCAGAGCAAAAAAGACAAACGTCCAGCTTTTGCTGCCACAGCAAAGGTGCCAGCGGGGAAAAGTAATGCTGGTCCTCATTGCCTCCTGGAACCTTATCAAATGCCACAGACAATTTGGCCCTCTCTGCTTTCCTGCGGACTCCATCCTCAAAAGCACCTGTTTTCGCTTTCGGCAACCTCAGAAGCAAAAAAGACAAACGTCCAGGTTTTGCTGCCACAGCAAAGGTGCCAGCCGGGAAAAGTAATGCTGGTTCTCACTGCCTCCTGGAACTCTTTCAAATGCCCCAGACAATTTGGTTCTCTCTGCTTTCCTGCGGACTCCATCCTCAAAAGCACCTGTTTTCGCTTTCGGCAGCCTCCGGAGCAAAAAAGACAAACGTCCAGCTTTTGCTGCCACAGCAAAGGTGCCAGCCGGGAAAAGTAATGCTGGTTCTCACTGCCTCCTGGAACCCTTTCAAATGCCCCAGACTATTTGGCCCTCTCTGCTTTCCTGCGGACTCCATCCTCAAAAGCACCTGTTTTCGCTTTCGGCAGCCTCCGGAGCAAAAAAGACAAACGTCCAGCTTTTGCTGCCACAGCAAAGGTGCCAGCGGGGAAAAGTAATGCTGGTCCTCATTGCCTCCTGGAACCTCTTCAAATGCCACAGACAATTTGGCCCTCTCTGCTTTCCTGCGGACTCCATCCTCAAAAGCACCTGTTTTCGCTTTCGGCAACCTCAGAAGCAAAAAAGACAAACGTCCAGCTTTTGCTGCCACAGCAAAGGTGCCAGCGGGGAAAAGTGATGCTGGTCCTCATTGCCTCCTGGAACCTCTTCAAATGCCACAGACAATTTGGCCCTCTCTGCTTTCCTGCGGACTCCATCCTCAAAAGCACCTGTTTTCACTTTCGGCAGCCTCCAGAGCAAAAAAGACAAACGTCCAGCTTTTGCTGCCACAGCAAAGGTGCCAGCGGGCAAAAGTAATGCTGGTTCTCACTGCCTCCTGGAACTCTTTCAAATGCCCCAGACAATTTGGCCCTCTCTGCTTTCCTGCGTACTGCATCCTCAAAAGCACCTGTTTTCGCTTTCGGCAGCCTCCGGAGCAAAAAAGACAAACGTCCAGCTTTTGCTGCCACAGCAAAGGTGCCAGCGGGGAAAAGTAATGCTGGTTCTCACTGCCTCCTGGAACCCTTTCAAATGCCCCAGACAATTTGGCCCTCTCTGCTTTCCTGCGGACTCCATCCTCAAAAGCACCTGTTTTCGCTTTCGGCAGCCTCCGGAGCAAAAAAGACAAACGTCCAGCTTTTGCTGCCACAGCAAAGGTGCCAGCGGGGAAAAGTAATGCTGGACCTCATTGTCTCCTGGAACCTTATCAAATGCCCCAGACAATTTGGCCCTCTCTGCTTTCCTGCGGACTCCATCCTCAAAAGCACCTGTTTTCGCTTTCGGCAACCTCAGAAGCAAAAAAGACAAACGTCCAGCTTTTGCTGCCACAGCAAAGGTGCCAGCGGGGAAAAGTGATGCTGGTCCTCATTGCCTCCTGGAACCTCTTCAAATGCCCCAGACAATTTGGCCCTCTCTGCTTTCCTGCGGACTCCATCCTCAAAAGCACCTGTTTTCGCTTTCGGCAACCTCCGGAGCAAAAAAGACAAACGTCCAGCTTTTGCTGCCACAGCAAATGTGCCAGCGGGGAAAAGTAATGCTGGTTCTCACTGCGTCCTGGAACCCTTTCAAATGCCCCAGACTATTTGGCCCTCTCTGCTTTCCTGCGGACTCCATTCTCAAAAGCACCTGTTTTCGCTTTCGGCAACCTCAGGAGCAAAAAAGCCAAACGTCCAGCTTTTGCTGCCACAGCAAAGGTGCCAGCGGGGAAAAGTGATGCTGGTCCTCATTGCCTCCTGGAACCTCTTCAAATGCCACAGACAATTTGGCCCTCTCTGCTTTCCTGCGGACTCCATCCTCAAAAGCACCTGTTTTCACTTTCGGCAACCTCAGGAACAATAAAGACAAACGTCCAGGTTTTCCTGCCACAGCAAAGGTGCCAGCGGGGAAAAGTAATGCTGGTTCTCACTGCCTCCTGGAACTCTTTCAAATGCCCCAGACAATTTGGCCCTCTCTGCTTTCCTGCGGACTGCATCCTCAAAAGCACCTCTTTTCGCTTTCGGCAGCCTCCGGAGCAAAAAAGACAAACGTCCAGCTTTTGCTGCCACAGCAAAGGTGCCAGCGGGGAAAAGTAATGCTGGTTCTCACTACCTCCTAGAACTCTTTCAAATGCCCCAGACAATTTGGCCCTCTCTGCTTTCCTGCGGACTCCATCCTCAAAAGCACCTGTTTTCGCTTTCGGCAGCCTCCGGAGCAAAAAAGACAAACGTCCAGGTTTTGCTGCCACAGCAAAGGTGCCAGCCGGGAAAAGTAATGCTGGTTCTCACTGCCTCCTGGAACCCTTTCAAATGCCCCAGACTATTTGGCCCTCTCTGCTTTCCTGCGGACTCCATCCTCAAAAGCACCTGTTTTCGCTTTCGGCATCCTCCAGAGCAAAAAAGACAAACGTCCAGCTTTTGCTGCCACAGCAAAGGTGCCAGCGGGGAAAAGTAATGCTGGTCCTCATTGCCTCCTGGAACCTTATCAAATGCCACAGACAATTTGGCCCTCTCTGCTTTCCTGCGGACTCCATCCTCAAAAGCACCTGTTTTCGCTTTCGGCAACCTCAGAAGCAAAAAAGACAAACGTCCAGGTTTTGCTGCCACAGCAAAGGTGCCAGCCGGGAAAAGTAATGCTGGTTCTCACTGCCTCCTGGAACTCTTTCAAATGCCCCAGACAATTTGGTTCTCTCTGCTTTCCTGCGGACTCCATCCTCAAAAGCACCTGTTTTCGCTTTCGGCAGCCTCCGGAGCAAAAAAGACAAACGTCCAGCTTTTGCTGCCACAGCAAAGGTGCCAGCCGGGAAAAGTAATGCTGGTTCTCACTGCCTCCTGGAACCCTTTCAAATGCCCCAGACTATTTGGCCCTCTCTGCTTTCCTGCGGACTCCATCCTCAAAAGCACCTGTTTTCGCTTTCGGCAGCCTCCGGAGCAAAAAAGACAAACGTCCAGCTTTTGCTGCCACAGCAAAGGTGCCAGCGGGGAAAAGTAATGCTGGTCCTCATTGCCTCCTGGAACCTCTTCAAATGCCACAGACAATTTGGCCCTCTCTGCTTTCCTGCGGACTCCATCCTCAAAAGCACCTGTTTTCGCTTTCGGCAACCTCAGAAGCAAAAAAGACAAACGTCCAGCTTTTGCTGCCACAGCAAAGGTGCCAGCGGGGAAAAGTGATGCTGGTCCTCATTGCCTCCTGGAACCTCTTCAAATGCCACAGACAATTTGGCCCTCTCTGCTTTCCTGCGGACTCCATCCTCAAAAGCACCTGTTTTCACTTTCGGCAGCCTCCAGAGCAAAAAAGACAAACGTCCAGCTTTTGCTGCCACAGCAAAGGTGCCAGCGGGCAAAAGTAATGCTGGTTCTCACTGCCTCCTGGAACTCTTTCAAATGCCCCAGACAATTTGGCCCTCTCTGCTTTCCTGCGGACTGCATCCTCAAAAGCACCTGTTTTCGCTTTCGGCAGCCTCCGGAGCAAAAAAGACAAACGTCCAGCTTTTGCTGCCACAGCAAAGGTGCCAGCGGGGAAAAGTAATGCTGGTTCTCACTGCCTCCTGGAACTCTTTCAAATGCCCCAGACAATTTGGCCCTCTCTGCTTTCCTGCGGACTCCATCCTCAAAAGCACCTGTTTTCGCTTTCGGCAGACTCCGGAGCAAAAAAGACAAACGTCCAGCTTTTGCTGCCACAGCAAAGGTGCCAGCGGGGAAAAGTAATGCTGGACCTCATTGCCTCCTGGAACCTTATCAAATGCCCCAGACAATTTGGCCCTCTCTGCTTTCCTGCGGACTCCATCCTCAAAAGCACCTGTTTTCGCTTTCGGCAACCTCAGAAGCAAAAAAGACAAACGTCCAGCTTTTGCTGCCACAGCAAAGGTGCCAGCGGGGAAAAGTGATGCTGGTCCTCATTGCCTCCTGGAACCTCTTCAAATGCCCCAGACAATTTGGCCCTCTCTGCTTTCCTGCGGACTCCATCCTCAAAAGCACCTCTTTTCGCTTTCGGCAGCCTCCGGAGCAAAAAAGACAAACGTCCAGGTTTTGCTGCCACAGCAAAGGTGCCAGCCGGGAAAAGTAATGCTGGTTCTCACTGCCTCCTGGAACTCTTTCAAATGCCACAGACAATTTGGCCCTCTCTGCTTTCCTGCGGACTCCATCCTCAAAAGCACCTGTTTTCGCTTTCGGCAGCCTCCGGAGCAAAAAAGACAAACGTCCAGGTTTTGCTGCCACAGCAAAGGTGCCAGCGGGCAAAAGTAATGCTGGTTCTCACTGCCTCCTGGAACTCTTTCAAATGCCCCAGAGAATTTGGCCCTCTCTGCTTTCCTGCGGACTGCATCCTCAAAAGCACCTGTTTTCGCTTTCGGCAGCCTCCGGAGCAAAAAAGACAAACGTCCAGCTTTTGCTGCTACAGCAAAGGTGCCAGCCGGGAAAAGTAATGCTGGTTCTCACTGCCTCCTGGAACTCTTTCAAATGCCACAGACAATTTGGCCCTCTCTGCTTTCCTGCGGACTCCATCCTCAAAAGCACCTGTTTTCGCTTTCGGCAACCTCCGGAGCAAAAAAGACAAACGTCCAGCTTTTGCTGCAACAGCAAAGGTGCCAGCGGGGAAAAGTAATGCTGGTCCTCATTGCCTCCTGGAACCTCTTCAAATGCCACAGACAATTTGGCCCTCTCTGCTTTCCTGCGGACTCCAGCCTCAAAAGCACCTGTTTTCGCTTTCGGCAACCTCAGGAGCAAAAAAGACAAACGTCCAGCTTTTGCTGCCACAGCAAAGGTGCCAGCGGGGAAAAGTGATGCTGGTTCTCACTGCCTCCTGGAACCCTTTCAAATGCCCCAGACAATTTGGCCCTCTCTGCTTTCCTGCGGACTCCATCCTCAAAAGCACCTGTTTTCGCTTTCGGCAGCCTCCGGAGCAAAAAAGACAAACGTCCAGCTTTTGCTGCCACAGCAAAGGTGCCAGCCGGGAAAAGTAATGCTGGTTCTCACTGCCTCCTGGAACCCTTTCAAATGCCCCAGACTATTTGGCCCTCTCTGCTTTCCTGCGGACTCCATCCTCAAAAGCACCTGTTTTCGCTTTCGGCAGCCTCCGGAGGAAAAAAGACAAACGTCCAGCTTTTGCTGCCACAGCAAAGGTGCCAGCGGGGAAAAGTAATGCTGGTCCTCATTGCCTCCTGGAACCTCTTCAAATGCCACAGACAATTTGGCCCTCTCTGCTTTCCTGCGGACTCCATCCTCAAAAGCACCTGTTTTCGCTTTCGGCAACCTCAGAAGCAAAAAAGACAAACGTCCAGCTTTTGCTGCCACAGCAAAGGTGCCAGCGGGGAAAAGTGATGCTGGTCCTCATTGCCTCCTGGAACCTCTTCAAATGCCACAGACAATTTGGCCCTCTCTGCTTTCCTGCGGACTCCATCCTCAAAAGCACCTGTTTTCACTTTCGGCAGCCTCCAGAGCAAAAAAGACAAACGTCCAGCTTTTGCTGCCACAGCAAAGGTGCCAGCGGGCAAAAGTAATGCTGGTTCTCACTGCCTCCTGGAACTCTTTCAAATGCCCCAGACAATTTGGCCCTCTCTGCTTTCCTGCGGACTGCATCCTCAAAAGCACCTGTTTTCGCTTTCGGCAGCCTCCGGAGCAAAAAAGACAAACGTCCAGCTTTTGCTGCCACAGCAAAGGTGCCAGCGGGGAAAAGTAATGCTGGTTCTCACTGCCTCCTGGAACTCTTTCAAATGCCCCAGACAATTTGGCCCTCTCTGCTTTCCTGCGGACTCCATCCTCAAAAGCACCTGTTTTCGCTTTCGGCAGCCTCCGGAGCAAAAAAGACAAACGTCCAGCTTTTGCTGCCACAGCAAAGGTTCCAGCGGGGAAAAGTAATGCTGGACCTCATTGCCTCCTGGAACCTTATCAAATGCCCCAGACAATTTGGCCCTCTCTGCTTTCCTGCGGACTCCATCCTCAAAAGCACCTGTTTTCGCTTTCGGCAACCTCAGAAGCAAAAAAGACAAACGTCCAGCTTTTGCTGCCACAGCAAAGGTGCCAGCGGGGAAAAGTGATGCTGGTCCTCATTGCCTCCTGGAACCTCTTCAAATGCCCCAGACAATTTGGCCCTCTCTGCTTTCCTGCGGACTCCATCCTCAAAAGCACCTCTTTTCGCTTTCGGCAGCCTCCGGAGCAAAAAAGACAAACGTCCAGGTTTTGCTGCCACAGCAAAGGTGCCAGCCGGGAAAAGTAATGCTGGTTCTCACTGCCTCCTGGAACTCTTTCAAATGCCACAGACAATTTGGCCCTCTCTGCTTTCCTGCGGACTCCATCCTCAAAAGCACCTGTTTTCGCTTTCGGCAGCCTCCGGAGCAAAAAAGACAAACGTCCAGGTTTTGCTGCCACAGCAAAGGTGCCAGCGGGCAAAAGTAATGCTGGTTCTCACTGCCTCCTGGAACTCTTTCAAATGCCCCAGACAATTTGGCCCTCTCTGCTTTCCTGCGGACTGCATCCTCAAAAGCACCTGTTTTCGCTTTCGGCAGCCTCCGGAGCAAAAAAGACAAACGTCCAGCTTTTGCTGCTACAGCAAAGTTGCCAGCCGGGAAAAGTAATGCTGGTTCTCACTGCCTCCTGGAACTCTTTCAAATGCCACAGACAATTTGGCCCTCTCTGCTTTCCTGCGGACTCCATCCTCAAAAGCACCTGTTTTCGCTTTCGGCAACCTCCGGAGCAAAAAAGACAAACGTCCAGCTTTTGCTGCAACAGCAAAGGTGCCAGCGGGGAAAAGTAATGCTGGTCCTCATTGCCTCCTGGAACCTCTTCAAATGCCACAGACAATTTGGCCCTCTCTGCTTTCCTGCGGACTCCAGCCTCAAAAGCACCTGTTTTCGCTTTCGGCAACCTCAGGAGCAAAAAAGACAAACGTCCAGCTTTTGCTGCCACAGCAAAGGTGCCAGCGGGGAAAAGTGATGCTGGTCCTCATTGCCTCCTGGAACCTCTTCAAATGCCACAGACAATTTGGCCCTCTCTGCTTTCCTGCGGACTCCATCCTCAAAAGCACCTGTTTTCGCTTTCGGCAGCCTCCGGAGCAAAAAAGATAAATGTCCAGGTTTTCCTGCCACAGCAAAGGTGCCAGCGGGCAAAAGTAATGCTGGTTCTCACTGCCTCCTGGAACCCTTTCAAATGCCCCAGACAATTTGGCCCTCTCTGCTTTCCTGCGGACTCCATCCTCAAAAGCACCTGTTTTCGCTTTCGGCAGCCTCCGGAGCAAAAAAGACAAACGTCCAGCTTTTGCTGCCACAGCAAAGGTGCCAGCCGGGAAAAGTAATGCTGGTTCTCACTGCCTCCTGGAACTCTTTCAAATGCCCCAGACAATTTGGCCCTCTCTTCTTTCCTGCGGACTCCATCCTCAAAAGCACCTGTTTTCGCTTTCGGCATCCTCAGGAGCAAAAAAGACAAACGTCCAGCTTTTGCTGCCACAGCAAAGGTGCCAGCTAGGAAAAGTAATGCTGGTTCTCACTGCGTCCTGGAACCTCTTCAAATGCCACAGAGAATTTGGCCCTCTCTGCTTTCCTGCGGACTCCATCCTCAAAAGTACCTGTTTTCGCTTTCGGCAACCTCAGGAGCAAAAAAGACAAACGTCTAGGTTTTGCTGCCACAGCAAAGGTGCCAGAGGGGAAAAGTTATGCTGGTCCTCATTGCCTCCTGGAACCTCTTCAAATGCCTCAGACAATTTGGCCCTCTCTGCTTTCCTGCGGACTCCATCCTCAAAAGCACCTGTTTTCGCTTTCGGCAGCCTCAGGAGCAAAAAAGACAAACGTCCAGCTTTTGCTGCCACAGCAGAGGTGCCACCGGGGAAAAGTAATGCTGGTTCTCACTGCCTCCTGGAACTCTTTCAAATGCCCCAGACAATTTGGCCCTCTCTGCTTTCCTGCGGACTCCATCCTCAAAAGCACCTGTTTTCGCTTTCGGCATCCTCAGGAGCAAAAACGACAAACGTCCAGCTTTTGCTGCCACAGCAGAGTTGCCAGCGGGGAAAAGTAATGCTGGTTCTCACTGCCTCCTGGAACTCTTTCAAATGCCCCAGACAATTTGGCCCTCTCTGCTTTCCTGCGGACTCCATCCTCAAAAGCACCTGTTTTCGCTTTCGGAAACCTCAGGAGCAAAAAAGACAAACGTCCAGCTTTTGCTGCCACAGCAAAGGTGCCAACGGCGAAAAGTAATGCTGGTTCTCACTGCCTCCAAGAACCCCTTCAAATGCCCCAGACCATTTGGCCCTCTCTGCTTTCCTGCGGACTCTATCCTCAAAAGCGCCTTTTTTCACTTTCGGCGCCCTCCGGTGGTAAAAAGACAAACGTCCAGCTTTTGCTGCCACAGCAAAGGTGCCAGCGGGGAAAAGTGATGCTGGTCCTCATTGCCTCCTGGAACCTCTTCAAATGCCACAGACAATTTGGCCCTCTCTGCTTTCCTGCGGACTCCATCCTCAAAAGCACCTGTTTTCGCTTTCGGCAACCTCAGGAGCAAAAAAGACAAACGTCCAGGTTTTGCTGCCACAGCAAAGGTGCCAGCGGGGAAAAGTGATGCTGGTCCTCATTGCCTCCTGGAACCTCTTCAAATGCCCCAGACAATTTGGCCCTCTCTGCTTTCCTGCGGACTCCATCCTCAAAAGCACCTGTTTTCGCTTTCGGCAACCTCCGGAGCAAAAAAGACAAACGTCCAGGTTTTCCTGCCACAGCAAAGGTGCCAGCGGGGAAAAGTAATGCTGGTTCTCACTGCCTCCTGGAACCCTTTCAAATGCCCCAGACAATTTGGCCCTCTCTGCTTTCCTGCGGACTCCATCCTCAAAAGCACCTGTTTTCGCTTTCGGCAGCCTCCGGAGCAAAAAAGACAAACGTCCAGCTTTTGCTGCCACAGCAAAGGTGCCAGCGGGGAAAAGTAATGCTGGTTCTCACTGCCTCCTGGAACTCTTTCAAATGCCACAGACAATTTGGCCCTCTAAGCTTTCCTGCGGACTCCATCCTCAAAAGCACCTGTTTTCGCTTTCGGCAGCCTCCGGAGCAAAAAAGACAAACGTCCAGCTTTTGCTGCCACAGCAAAGGTGCCAGCGGGGAAAAGTAATGCTGGTTCTCACTACCTCCTGGAACTCTTTCAAATGCCACAGACAATTTGGCCCTCTCTGCTTTCCTGCGGACTCCATCCTCAAAAGCACCTGTTTTCGCTTTCGGCAACCTCAGGAGCAAAAAAGACAAACGTCCAGGTTTTGCTGCCACAGCAAAGGTGCTAGCTAGGAAAAGTAATGCTGGTTCTCACTGCGTCCTGGAACCTCTTCAAATGCCACAGACAATTTGGCCCTCTCTGCTTTCCTGCGGACTCCATCCTCAAAAGTACCTGTTTTCGCTTTCGGCAACCTCAGGAGCAAAAAAGACAAACGTCCAGGTTTTGCTGCCACAGCAAATGTGCCAGCGGGGAAAAGTGATGCTGGTCCTCATTGCCTCCTGGAACCTCTTCAAATGCCTCAGACAATTTGGCCCTCTCTGCTTTCCTGCGGACTCCATCCTCAAAAGCACCTGTTTTCGCTTTCGGCAACCTCAGGAGCAAAAAAGACAAACGTCCACCTTTTGCTGCCACAGCAAAGGTGCCAGCGGGGAAAAGTAATGCTGGTTCTCACTGCCTCCTGGAACCCTTTCAAATGCCACAGACAATTTGGCCCTGTCTACTTTCCTGCGGACTCCATCCTCAAAAGAACCTGTTTTCGCTTTCGGCAGCCTCCAGAGCAAAAAAGACAAACGTCCAGCTTTTGCTGCCACAGCAAAGGTGCCAGCGGCGAAAAGTAATGCTGGTTCTCACTGCCTCCTGGAACCTCTTCAAATGCCCCAGACACTTTGGCCCTCTCTGCTTTCCTGCGGACTCTGTCCTCAAAAGCGCCTTTTTTCACTTTCGGCGCCCTCCGGTGGTAAAAAGAAAAACGTCCAGGTTTTGCTGCCACAGCAAAGGTGCCAGCGGGCAAAAGTAATGCTGGTTCTCACTGCCTCCTGGAACTCTTTCAAATGCCCCAGACAATTTGGCCCTCTCTGCTTTCCTGCGGACTCCATCCTCAAAAGCACCTGTTTTCGCTTTCGGAAACCTCAGGAGCAAAAAAGACAAAACATCCAGGTTTTCCTGCCACAGCAAAGGTGCCAGCGGGCAAAAGTAATGCTGGTTCTCACTGCCTCCTGGAACCCTTTCAAATGCCCCAGACAATTTGGCCCTCTCTGCTTTCCTGCGGACTCCATCCTCAAAAGCACCTGTTTTCGCTTTCGGCAGTCTCCGGAGCAAAAAAGACAAACGTCCAGCTTTTGCTGCCACAGCAAAGGTGCCAGCCGGGAAAAGTAATGCTGGTTCTCACTGCCTCCTGGAACTCTTTCAAATGCCACAGACAATTTGGCCCTCTCTGCTTTCCTGCGGACTCCATCCTCAAAAGCACCTGTTTTCGCTTTCGGCAGCCTCAGGAGCAAAAAAGACAAACGTCCAGGTTTTGCTGCCACAGCAAAGGTGCCAGCTAGGAAAAGTAATGCTGGTTCTCACTGCGTCCTGGAACCTCTTCAAATGCCACAGACAATTTGGCCCTCTCTGCTTTCCTGCGGACTCCATCCTCAAAAGTACCTGTTTTCGCTTTCGGCAGCCTCCAGAGCAAAAAAGACAAACGTCCAGCTTTTGCTGCCACAGCAAAGGTGCCAGCGGCGAAAAGTAATGCTGGTTCTCACTGCCTCCTGGAACCCCTTCAAATGCCCCAGACCATTTGGCCCTCTCTGCTTTCCTGCGGACTCTGTCCTCAAAAGCGCCTTTTTTCACTTTTGGTTCCCTCCGGTGGTAAAAAGACAAATGTCCAGGTTTTGCTGCCACAGCAAAGGTGCCAGCCGGGAAAAGTAATGCTGGTTCTCACTGCCTCCTGGAACTCTTTCAAATGCCCCAGACAATTTGGCCCTCTCTGCTTTCCTGCGGACTCCATCCTCAAAAGCACCTGTTTTCGCTTTCGGAAACCTCAGGAGCAAAAAAGACAAACGTCCAGGTTTTCCTGCCACAGCAAAGGTGCCAGCGGGCAAAAGTAATGCTGGTTCTCATTGCCTCCTGGAACCCTTTCAAATGCCCCAGACAATTTGGCCCTCTCTGCTTTCCTGCGGACTCCATCCTCAAAAGCACCTGTTTTCGCTTTCGGCAACCTCCGGACCAAATAAGACAAACGTCCAGGTTTTCCTGCCACAGCAAAGGTGCCAGCGGGCAAAAGTAATGCTGGTTCTCACTGCCTCCTGGAACCCTTTCAAATGCCCCAGACAATTTGGCCCTCTCTGCTTTCCTGCGGACTCCATCCTCAAAAGCACCTGTTTTCGCTTTCGGCAACCTCCGGAGCAAAAAAGACAAACGTCCAGGTTTTGCTGCCACAGCAAAGGTGCCAGCGGGCAAAAGTAATGCTGGTTCTCATTGCCTCCCGGAACCTCTTCAAATGCCACAGACAATTTGGCCCTCTCTGCTTTCCTGCGGACTCCATCCTCAAAAGCACCTGTTTTCGCTTTCGGCAGCCTCCGGAGCAAAAAAGACAAACGTCCAGCTTTTGCTGCCACAGCAAAGGTGCCAGCGGGGAAAAGTGATGCTGGTCCTCTTTGCCTCCTGGAACCTCTTCAAATGCCACAGACAATTTGGCACTCTCTGCTTTCCTGCGGACTCCATCCTCAAAAGCACCTGTTTTCGCTTTCGGCAACCTCAGGAGCAAAAAAGACAAACGTCCAGCTTTTGCTGCCACAGCAAAGGTGCCAGCCGGGAAAAGTAATGCTGGTTCTCACTGCCTCCTGGAACTCTTTCAAATGCCCCAGACAATTTGGCCCTCTCTGCTTTCCTGCGGACTCCATCCTCAAAAGCACCTGTTTTCGCTTTCGGCAGCCTCCAGAGCAAAAAAGACAAACGTCCAGCTTTTGCTGCCACAGCAAAGGTGCCAGCGGGGAAAAGTAATGCTGGTTCTCACTACCTCCTAGAACTCTTTCAAATGCCCCAGACAATTTGGCCCTCTCTGCTTTCCTGCGGACTCCATGCTGAAAAGCACCTGTTTTCGCTTTCGGCAGCCTCCGTAGCAAAAAAGACAAACGTCCAGCTTTTGCTGCCACAGCAAAGGTGCCAGCGGGGAAAAGTAATGCTGGTTCTCACTGCGTCCTGGAACCTCTTCAAATGCCACAGACAATTTGGCCCTCTCTGCTTTCCTGCGGACTCCATCCTCAAAAGCACCTGTTTTCGCTTTCGGCAACCTCCGGAGCAAAAAAGACAAACGTCCAGCTTTTGCTGCCACAGCAAAGGTGCCAGCCGGGAAAAGTAATGCTGGTTCTCACTGCCTCCTGGAACCCTTTCAAATGCCCCAGGGTATTTGGCCCTCTCTGCTTTCCTGTGGACTCCATCCTCAAAAGCACCTGTTTTCGCTTTCGGCAGCCTCCGGAGCAAAAAAGACAAACGTCCAGCTTTTGCTGCCACAGCAAAGGTGCCAGCGGGGAAAAGTAATGCTGGTCCTCATTGCCTCCTGGAACCTTATCAAATGCCACAGACAATTTGGCCCTCTCTGCTTTCCTGCGGACTCCATCCTCAAAAGCACCTGTTTTCGCTTTCGGCAGCCTCCAGAGCAAAAAAGACAAACGTCCAGGTTTTGCTGCCACAGCAAAGGTGCCAGCGGGGAAAAGTAATGCTGGTTCTCACTACCTCCTGGAACTCTTTCAAATGCCCCAGACAATTTGGCGCTCTCTGCTTTCCTGCGGACTCCATCCTCAAAAGCACCTGTTTTCGCTTTCGGCAGCCTCCAGAGCAAAAAAGACAAACGTCCAGCTTTTGCTGCCACAGCAAAGGTGCCAGCGGGGAAAAGTAATGCTGGTCCTCATTGCCTCCCGGAACCTCTTCAAATGCCACAGACAATTTGGCCCTCTCTGCTTTCCTGCGGACTCCATCCTCAAAAGCACCTGTTTTCGCTTTCGGCACCCTCCAGAGCAAAAAAGACAAACGTCCAGGTTTTGCTGCCACAGCAAAGGTGCCAGCGGGGAAAAGTAATGCTGTTTCTCACTACCTCCGGGAACTCTTTCAAATGCCCCAGACAATTTGGCCCTCTCTGCTTTCCTGCGGACTCCATCCTCAAAAGCACCTGTTTTCGCTTTCGGCAGCCTCCAGAGCAAAAAAGACAAACGTCCAGCTTTTGCTGCCACAGCAAAGGTGCCAGCAGGGAAAAGTAATGCTGGTCCTCATTGCCTAATGGAACCCTTTCAAATGCCCCAGACAATTTGGCCCTCTCTGCTTTCCTGCGGACTCCATCCTCAAAAGCACCTGTTTTCGCTTTCGGCAGCCTCCAGCTCAAAAAAGACAAACGTCCAGCTTTTGCTGCCACAGCAAAGGTGCCAGCGGGGAAAAGTAATGCTGGTTCTCACTACCTCCTGGAACCCTTTCAAATGCCCCAGACAATTTGGCCCTCTCTGCTTTCCTGCGGACTCCATGCTCAAAAGCACCTGTTTTCGCTTTCGGCAGCCTCCGGAGCAAAAAAGACAAACGTCCAGCTTTTGCTGCCACAGCAAAGGTGCCAGCAGGGAAAAGTAATGCTGGTTCTCACTGCGTCCTGGAACCTCTTCAAATGCCACAGACAATTTGGCCCTCTCTGCTTTCCTGCGGACTCCATCCTCAAAAGCACCTGTTTTCGCTTTCGGCAGCCTCCAGAGCAAAAAAGACAAACGTCCAGCTTTTGCTGCCACAGCAAAGGTGCCAGCAGGGAAAAGTAATGCTGGTCCTCATTGCCTAATGGAACCCTTTCAAATGCCCCAGACAATTTGGCCCTCTCTGCTTTCCTGCGGACTCCATCCTCAAAAGCACCTGTTTTCGCTTTCGGCAGCCTCCAGCTCAAAAAAGACAAACGTCCAGCTTTTGCTGCCACAGCAAAGGTGCCAGCGGGGAAAAGTAATGCTGGTTCTCACTACCTCCTGGAACCCTTTCAAATGCCCCAGACAATTTGGCCCTCTCTGCTTTCCTGCGGACTCCATGCTCAAAAGCACCTGTTTTCGCTTTCGGCAGCCTCCGGAGCAAAAAAGACAAACGTCCAGCTTTTGCTGCCACAGCAAAGGTGCCAGCAGGGAAAAGTAATGCTGGTTCTCACTGCGTCCTGGAACCTCTTCAAATGCCACAGACAATTTGGCCCTCTCTGCTTTCCTGCGGACTCCATCCTCAAAAGCACCTGTTTTCGCTTTCGGCAACCTCCGGAGCAAAAAACACAAACGTCCAGGTTTTGCTGCCACAGCAAAGGTGCCAGCCGGGAAAAGTAATGCTGGTTCTCACTGCCTCCTGGAACCCTTTCAAATGCCCCAGACTATTTGGCCCTCTCTGCTTTCCTGCGGACTCCATCCTCAAAAGCACCTGTTTTCGCTTTCGGCAGCCTCCGGAGCAAAAAAGACAAACGTCCAGCTTTTGCTGCCACAGCAAAGGTGCCAGCCGGGAAAAGTAATGCTGGTCCTCATTGCCTCCTGGAACCTTATCAAATGCCACAGACAATTTGGCCCTCTCTGCTTTCCTGCGGACTCCATCCTCAAAAGCACCTGTTTTCGCTTTCGGCAACCTCAGGAGCAAAAAAGACAAACGTCCAGCTTTTGCTGCCACAGCAAAGGTGCCAGCGGGGAAAAGTGATGCTGGTCCTCATTGCCTCCTGGAACCTCTTCAAATGCCACAGACAATTTGGCCCTCTCTGCTTTCCTGCGGACTCCATCCTCAAAAGCACCTGTTTTCGCTTTCGGCAACCTCAGGAGCAAAAAAGACAAACGTCCAGGTTTTGCTGCCACAGCAAAGGTGCCAGCGGGCAAAAGTAATGCTGGTTCTCACTGCCTCCTGGAACCCTTTCAAATGCCCCAGACAATTTGGCCCTCTCTGCTTTCCTGCGGACTCCATGCTCAAAAGCACCTGTTTTCGCTTTCGGCAGCCTCCGGAGCAAAAAAGACAAACGTCCAGGTTTTCCTGCCACAGCAAAGGTGCCAGCGGGGAAAAGTAATGCTGGTTCTCACTGCCTCCTGGAACCTCTTCAAATGCCACAGACAATTTGGCCCTCTCTGCTTTCCTGCGGACTCCATCCTCAAAAGCACCTGTTTTCGCTTTCGGCAACCTCCGGAGCAAAAAAGACAAACGTCCAGCTTTTGCTGCCACAGCAAAGGTGCCAGCCGGGAAAAGTAATGCTGGTTCTCACTGCCTCCTGGAACCCTTTCAAATGCCCCAGACTATTTGGCCCTCTCTGCTTTCCTGCGGACTCCATCCTCAAAAGCACCTGTTTTCGCTTTCGGCAACCTCCGGAGCAAAAAAGACAAACGTCCAGCTTTTGCTGCCACAGCAATGGTGCCAGCCGGGAAAAGTAATGCTGGTCCTCATTGCCTCCTGGAACCTTATCAAATGCCACAGACAATTTGGCCCTCTCTGCTTTCCTGCGGACTCCATCCTCAAAAGCACCTGTTTTCGCTTTCGGCAACCTCAGGAGCAAAAAAGACAAACGTCCAGCTTTTGCTGCCACAGCAAAGGTGCCAGCGGGGAAAAGTGATGCTGGTCCTCATTGCCTCCTGGAACCTCTTCAAATGCCACAGACAATTTGGCCCTCTCTGCTTTCCTGCGGACTCCATCCTCAAAAGCACCTGTTTTCGCTTTCGGCAACCTCCGGAGCAAAAAAGACAAACGTCCAGGTTTTGCTGCCACAGCAAAGGTGCCAGCGGGCAAAAGTAATGCTGGTTCTCACTGCCTCCTGGAACCCTTTCAAATGCCCCAGACAATTTGGCCCTCTCTGCTTTCCTGCGGACTCCATCCTCAAAAGCACTTGTTTTCGCTTTCGGCAGCCTCCGGAGCAAAAAAGAAAAACGTCCAGCTTTTGCTGCCACAGCAAAGGTGCCAGCCGGGAAAAGTAATGGTGGTTCTCACTGCCTCCTGGAACTCTTTCAGATGCCCCAGACAATTTGGCCCTCTCTGCTTTCCTGCGGACTCCATCCTCAAAAGCACCTGTTTTCGCTTTCGGCAGCCTCAGGAGCAAAAAAGACAAACGTCCAGGTTTTGCTGCCACAGCAAAGGTGCCAGCCGGGAAAAGTAATGCTGGTTCTCACTGCCTCCTGGAACTCTTTCAAATGCCAGAGACAATTTGGCCCTCTCTGCTTTCCTGCGGACTCCATCCTCAAAAGCACCTGTTTTCGCTTTCGGCAGCCTCCGGAGCAAAAAAGACAAACGTCCAGCTTTTGCTGCCATAGCAAAGGTGCCAGCGGGGAAAAGTAATGCTGGTCCTCATTGCCTCCTGGAACCTTATCAAATGCCACAGACAATTTGGCCCTCTCTGCTTTCCTGCGGACTCCATCCTCAAAAGCACCTGTTTTCGCTTTCGGCAGCCTCCAGAGCAAAAAAGACAAACGTCCAGCTTTTGCTGCCACAGCAAAGGTGCCAGCGGGGAAAAGTAATGCTGGTTCTCACTGCGTCCTGGAACCTCTTCAAATGCCCCAGACAATTTGGCCCTCTCTGCTTTCCTGCGGACTCCATCCTCAAAAGCACCTGTTTTCGCTTTCGGCAGCCTCCAGCTCAAAAAAGACAAACGTCCAGCTTTTGCTGCCACAGCAAAGGTGCCAGCGGGGAAAAGTAATGCTGGTTCTCACTACCTCCTAGAACTCTTTCAAATGCCCCAGACAATTTGGCCCTCTCTGCTTTCCTGCGGACTCCATGCTCAAAAGCACCTGTTTTCGTTTTCGGCAGCCTCCGGAGCAAAAAAGACAAACGTCCAGCTTTTGCTGCCACAGCAAAGGTGCCAGCGGGGAAAAGTAATGCTGGTTCTCACTGCCTCCTGGAACCTCTTCAAATGCCACAGACAATTTGGCCCTCTCTGCTTTCCTGCGGACTCCATCCTCAAAAGCACCTGTTTTCGCTTTCGGCAACCTCCGGAGCAAAAAAGACAAACGTCCAGCTTTTGCTGCCACAGCAAAAGTGCCAGCCGGGAAAAGTAATGCTGGTTCTCACTGCCTCCTGGAACCCTTTCAAATGCCACAGACAATTTGGCCCTCTCTGCTTTCCTGCGGACTCCATCCTCAAAAGCACCTGTTTTCGCTTTCGGCAGCCTCCAGAGCAAAAAAGACAAACGTCCAGCTTGTGCTGCCACAGCAAAGGTGCCAGCGGGAAAAAGTAATGCTGGTTCTCACTGCCTCCTGGAACCTCTTCAAATGCCCCAGACTATTTGGCCCTCTCTGCTTTCCTGCGGACTCCATCCTCAAAAGCACCTGTTTTCGCTTTCGGCAGCCTCCGGAGCAAAAAAGACAAACGTCCAGCTTTTGCTGCCACAGCAAAGGTGCCAGCCGGGAAAAGTAATGCTGGTTCTCACTGCCTCCTGGAACCCTTTCAAATGCCCCAGACTATTTGGCCCTCTCTGCTTTCCTGCGGACTCCATCCTCAAAAGCACCTGTTTTCGCTTTCGGCAGCCTCCGGAGCAAAAAAGACAAACGTCCAGGTTTTGCTGCCACAGCAGAGGTGCCAGCCGGGAAAAGTAATGCTGGTCCTCATTGCCTCCTGGAACCTTATCAAATGCCACAGACAATTTGGCCCTCTCTGCTTTCCTGCGGACTCCATCCTCAAAAGCACCTGTTTTCGCTTTCGGCAGCCTCTAGAGCAAAAAAGACAAACGTCCAGGTTTTGCTGCCACAGCAAAGGTGCCAGCGGGGAAAAGTAATGCTGGTTCTCACTGCGTCCTGGAACCTCTTCAAATGCCACAGACAATTTGGCCCTCTCTGCTTTCCTACGGACTCCATCCTCAAAAGCACCTGTTTTCGCTTTCGGCAGCCTCCAGCTCAAAAAAGACAAACGTCCAGCTTTTGCTGCCACAGCAAAGGTGCCAGCGGGGAAAAGTAATGCTGGTTCTCACTACCTCCTAGAACTCTTTCAAATGCCCCAGACAATTTGGCCCTCTCTGCTTTCCTGCGGACTCCATCCTCAAAAGCACCTGTTTTCGCTTTCGGCAGCCTCCGGAGCAAAAAAGACAAACATCCAGCTTTTGCTGCCACAGCAAAGGTGCCAGCGGGGAAAAGTAATGCTGGTTCTCACTGCCTCCTGGAACCTCTTCAAATGCCCCAGACTATTTGGCCCTCTCTGCTTTCCTGCGGACTCCATCCTCAAAAGCACCTGTTTTTGCTTTCGGCAACCTCAGGAGCAAAAAAGACAAACGTCCAGCTTTTGCTGCCACAGCAAAGGTGCCAGCCGGGAAAAGTAATGCTGGTTCTCACTGCCTCCTGGAACTCTTTCAAATGCCCCAGACTATTTGGCCCTCTCTGCTTTCCTGCGGACTCCATCCTCAAAAGCACCTGTTTTCGCTTTCGGCAACCTCCGGAGCAAAAAAGACAAACGTCCAGCTTTTGCTGCCACAGCAAAGGTGCCAGCCGGGAAAAGTAATGCTGGTCCTCATTGCCTCCTGGAACCTTATCAAATGCCACAGACAATTTGGCCCTCTCTGCTTTCCTGCGGACTCCATCCTCAAAAGCACCTGTTTTCGCTTTCGGCAACCTCAGGAGCAAAAAAGACAAACGTCCAGCTTTTGCTGCCACAGCAAAGGTGCCAGCGGGGAAAAGTAATGCTGGTCCTCATTGCCTCCTGGAACCTCTTCAAATGCCACAGACAATTTGGCCCTCTCTGCTTTCCTGCGGACTCCATCCTCAAAAGCACCTGTTTTCGCTTTCGGCAACCTCAGGAGCAAAAAAGAGAAACGTCCAGGTTTTCCTGCCACAGCAAAGGTGCCAGCGGGGAAAAGTAATGCTGGTTCTCACTGCCTCCTGGAACTCTTTCAAATGCCCCAGACAATTTGGCCCTCTCTGCTTTCCTGCGGACTCCATCCTCAAAAGCACCTGTTTTCGCTTTCGGCAGCCTCCGGAGCAAAAAAGACAAACGTCCAGCTTTTTTCTGCCACAGCAAAGGTGCCAGCGGGGAAAAGTAATGCTGGTTCTCACTGCCTCCTGGAACTCTTTCAAATGCCACAGACAATTTGGCCCTCTCTGCTTTCCTGCGGACTCCATCCTCAAAAGCACCTGTTTTCGCTTTCGGCAGCCTCCGGAGCAAAAAAGACAAACGTCCAGGTTTTGCTGCCACAGCAAAGGTGTCAGCGGGCAAAAGTAATGCTGGTTCTCACTGCCTCCTGGAACCCTTTCAAATGCCCCAGACAATTTGGCCCTCTCTGCTTTCCTGCGGACTCCATCCTCAAAAGCACCTGTTTTCGCTTTCGGCAGCCTCCAGAGCAAAAAAGACAAACGTCCAGCTTTTGCTGCCACAGCAAAGGTGCCAGCGGGGAAAAGTAATGCTGGTTCTCACTACCTCCTAGAACTCTTTCAAATGCCACAGACAATTTGGCCCTCTCTGCTTTCCTGCGGACTCCATCCTCAAAAGCACCTGTTTTCGCTTTCGGCAACCTCAGGAGCAAAAAAGACAAACGTCCAGGCTTTGCTGCCACAGCAAAGGTGCCAGCGGGGAAAAGTAATGCTGGTCCTCATTGCCTCCTGGAACCTCTTCAAATGCCTCAGACAATTTGGCCCTCTCTGCTTTCCTGCGGACTCCATCCTCAAAAGCACCTGTTTTCGCTTTCGGCATCCTCAGGAGCAAAAAAGACAAACGTCCAGCTTTTGCTGCCACAGCAGAGGTGCCAGCGGGGAAAAGTAATGCTGGTTCTCACTGCCTCTTGGAACTCTTTCAAATGCCCCAGACAATTTGGCCCTCTCTGCTTTCCTGCGGACTCCATCCTCAAAAGCACCTGTTTTCGCTTTCGGCAGCCTCCGGAGGAAAAAAGACAAACGTCCAGCTTTTGCTGCCACAGCAAAGGTGCCAGCGGCGAAAAGTAATGCTGGTTCTCACTGCCTCCTGGAACCCCTTCAAATACCCCAGACCATTTGGCCCTCTCTGCTTTCCTGCGGACTCTATCCTCAAAAGCGCCTTTTTTCACTTTCGGCGCCCTCCGGTGGTAAAAAGACAAACGTCCAGCTTTTGCTGCCACAGCAAAGGTGCCATCGGGGAAAAGTAATGCTGGTCCTCATTGCCTCCTGGAACCTCTTCAAATGCCACAGACAATTTGGCACTCTCTGCTTTCCTGCGGACTCCATCCTCAAAAGCACCTGTTTTCGCTTTCGGCAACCTCCAGAGCAAAAAAGACAAACGTCCAGCTTTTGCTGCCACAGCAAAGGTGCCATCAGGGAAAAGTAATGCTACTTCTCACTGCCTCCTGGAACTCTTTCAAATGCCCCAGACAATTTGGCCCTCTCTGCTTTCCTGCGGACTGCATCCTCAAAAGCACCTGTTTTCGCTTTCGGCAGCCTCCGGAGCAAAAAAGACAAACGTCCAGCTTTTGCTGCCACAGCAAAGGTGCCAGCCGGGAAAAGTAATGCTGGTTCTCACTGCCTCCTGGAACTCTTTCAAATGCCCCAGACAATTTGGCCCTCTCTGCTTTCCTGCGGACTCCATCCTCAAAAGCACCTGTTTTCGCTTTCGGCAGCCTCCGGAGCAAAAAAGACAAACGTCCAGCTTTTGCTGCCACAGCAAAGGTGCCAGCGGGGAAAAGTAATGCTGGTCCTCATTGCCTCCTGGAACCTCTTCAAATGCCACAGACAATTTGGCCCTCTCTGCTTTCCTGCGGACTCCATCCTCAAAAGCACCTGTTTTCGCTTTCGGCAACCTCAGGAGCAAAAAAGACAAACGTCCAGCTTTTGCTGCCACAGCAAAGGTGCCAGCGGGGAAAAGTGATGCTGGTCCTCATTGCCTCCTGGAACCTCTTCAAATGCCAAAGACAATATGGCCCTCTCTGCTTTCCTGCGGACTCCATCCTCAAAAGCACCTGTTTTCGCTTTCGGCAGCCTCCGGAGCAAAAAAGACAAATGTCCAGGTTTTGCTGCCACAGCAAAGGTGCCAGCCGGGAAAAGTAATGCTGGTTCTCACTGCCTCCTGGAACTCTTTCAAATGCCCCAGACAATTTGGCCCTCTCTGCTTTCCTGCGGACTCTATCCTCAAAAGCACCTGTTTTCGCTTTCGGCAGCCTCCGGAGCAAAAAAGACAAACGTCCAGCTTTTGCTGCCACAGCAAAGGTGCCAGCGGGCAAAAGTAATGCTGGTTCTCACTGCCTCCTGGAACTCTTTCAAATGCCCCAGACAATTTGGCCCTCTCTGCTTTCCTGCGGACTCCATCCTCAAAAGCACCTGTTTTCGCTTTCGGCAGCCTCCAGAGCAAAAAAGACAAACGTCCAGCTTTTGCTGCCACAGCAAATGTGCCAGCTAGGAAAAGTAATGCTGGTTCTCACTGCGTTCTGGAACCTCTTCAAATGCCACAGACAATTTGGCCCTCTCTGCTTTCCTGCGGACTCCATCCTCAAAAGCACCTGTTTTCGCTTTCGGCAACCTCAGGAGCAAAAAAGACAAACGTCCAGGTTTTGCTGCCACAGCAAAGGTGCCAGCGGGGAAAAGTTATGCTGGTCCTCATTGCCTCCTGGAACCTCTTCAAATGCCTCAGACAATTTGGCCCTCTCTGCTTTCCTGCGGACTCCATCCTCAAAAGCACCTGTTTTCGCTTTCGGCAATTTCCGGAGCAAAAAAGACAAACGTCCAGGTTTTGCTGCCACAGCAAAGGTGCCAGCCGGGAAAAGTAATGCTGGTTCTCACTGCCTCCTGGAACCCTTTCAAATGCCCCAGACAATTTGGCCCTCTCTGCTTTTCTGCGGACTCCATCCTCAAAAGCACCTGTTTTCGCTTTCGGCAGCCTCCAGAGCAAAAAAGACAAACGTCCAGCTTTTGCTGCCACAGCAAATTTGCCAGCGGGGAAAAGTAATGCTGGTCCTCATTGCCTCCTGGAACCTCTTCAAAAACCACAGACAATTTGGCCCTCTCTGCTTTCCTGCGGACTCCATCCTCAAAAGCACCTCTTTTCGCTTTCGGCAACCTCAGGAGCAAAAAAGACAAACGTCCAGCTTTTTCTGCCACAGGAGAGGTGCCAGCGGGGAAAAGTAATGCTGGTTCTCACTGCCTCCTGGAACTCTTTCAAATGCCCCAGACAATTTGGCCCTCTCTGCTTTCCTGCGGACTCCATCCTCAAAAGCACCTGTTTTCGCTTTCGGCATCCTCAGGAGCAAAAAAGACAAACGTCCAGCTTTTGCTGCCACAGCAGAGGTGCCAGCGGGGAAAAGTAATGCTGGTTCTCACTGCCTCCTGGAACTCTTTCAAATGCCCCAGACAATTTGGCCCTCTCTGCTTTCCTGCGGACTCCATCCTCAAAAGCACCTGTTTTCGCTTTCGGCAAACTCCGGAGCAAAAAAGACAAACGTCCAGCTTTTGCTGCCACAGCAAAGGTGCCAGCCGGGAAAAGTAATGCTGGTTCTCACTGCCTCCTGGAACTCTTTCAAATGCCCCAGACAATTTGGCCCTCTCTGCTTTCCTGCGGACTCCATCCTCAAAAGCACCTGTTTTCGCTTTCGGCAGCCTCCGGAGCAAAAAAGACAAACGTCCAGGTTTTGCTGCCACAGCAAAGGTGCCAGCGGGGAAAAGTTATGCTGGTCCTCATTGCCTCCTGGAACCTCTTCAAATGCCCCAGAGAATCTGGCCCTCTCTGCTTTCCTGCGGACTCCATCCTCAAAAGCACCTGTTTTCGCTTTCGGCAGCCTCCAGAGCAAAAAAGACAAACGTCCAGCTTTTGCTGCCACAGCAAAGGTGCCAGCCGGGAAAAGTAATGCTGGTTCTCACTACCTCCTAGAACTCTTTCAAATGCCCCAGACAATTCGGCCCTCTCTGCTTTCCTGCGGACTCCATCCTCAAAAGCACCTGTTTTCGCTTTCGGCAGCCTCCAAAGCAAAAAAGACAAACGTCCAGCTTTTGCTGCCACAGCAAAGATGCCAGGGGGAAAAGTAATGCTGGTTCTTACTACCTCCTAGAACTCTTTCAAATGCCCCAGAGAATCTGGCCCTCTCTGCTTTCCTGCGGACTCCATCCTCAAAAGCACCTGTTTTCGCTTACGGCATCCTCAGGAGCAAAAAAGACAAACGTCCAGCTTTTGCTGCCACAGCAGAGGTGCCAGCGGGGAAAAGTAATGCTGGTTCTCACTGCCTCCTGGAATCCTTTCATATGCCCCAGACAATTTGGCCCTCTCTGCTTTCCTGCGGACTCCATCCTTAAAAGCACCTGTTTTCGCTTTCGGCAGCCTCCGGAGCAAAAAAGACAAACGTCCAGCTTTTGCTGCCACAGCAAAGGTGCCAGCGGGGAAAAGTAATGCTGGTTCTCACTACCTCCTGGAACTCTTTCAAATGCCACAGACAATTTGGCCCTCTCTGCTTTCCTGCGGACTCCATCCTCAAAAGCACCTGTTTTCGCTTTCGGCAGCCTCCAGAGCAAAAAAGACAAACGTCCAGGTTTTGCTGCCACAGCAAAGGTGCCAGCGGCGAAAAGTAATGCTGGTTCTCACTGCGTCCTGGAACCTCTTCAAATGCCCCAGACAATTTGGCCCTCTCTGCTTTCCTGCGGACTCCATCCTCAAAAGCACCTGTTTTCGCTTTCGGCAGCCTCCGGAGCAAAAAAGACAAACGTCCAGCTTTTGCTGCCACAGCAAAGGTGCCAGCCGGGAAAAGTAATGCTGGTTCTCACTACCTCCTGGAACCCTTTCAAATGCCCCAGACAATTTGGCCCTCTCTGCTTTCCTGCGGACTCCATCCTCAAAAGCACCTGTTTTCGCTTTCGGCAGCCTCCGGAGCAAAAAAGACAAACGTCCAGGTTTTGCTGCCACAGCAGAGGTGCCAGCAAGGAAAAGTAATGCTGGTTCTCACTACCTCCTGGAACTCTTTCAAATGCCCCAGACAATTTGGCCCTCTCTGCTTTCCTGCGGACTCCATCCTTAAAAGCACCTGTTTTCGCTTTCGGCAGCCTCCAAAGCAAAAAAGACAAACGTCCAGCTTTTGCTGCCACAGCAAAGGTGCCAGCGGGGAAAAGTAATGCTGGTTCTCACTACCTCCTAGAACTCTTTCAAATGCCACAGACAATTTGGCCCTCTCTTCTTTCCTGCGGACTCCATCCTCAAAAGCACCTGTTTTCGCTTTCGGCAGCCTCCAAAGCAAAAAAGACAAACGTCCAGCTTTTGCTGCCACAGCAGAGGTGCCAGCGGGGAAAAGTAATGCTGGTTCTCACTGCCTCCTGGAACCCTTTCAAATGCCCCAGACAATTTGGCCCTCTCTGCTTTCCTGCGGACTGCATCTTCAAAAGCACCTGTTTTCGCTTTCGGCAGCCTCCGGATCAAAAAAGACAAACGTCCAGCTTTTGCTGCCACAGCAAAGGTGCCAGCGGGGAAAAGTAATGCTGGTTCTCACTACCTCCTAGAACTCTTTCAAATGCCACAGACAATTTGGCCCTGTCTGCTTTCCTGCGGACTCCATCCTCAAAAGCACCTGTTTTCGCTTTCGGCAGCCTCCGGAGCAAAAAAGACAAACGTCCAGGTTTTGCTGCCACAGCAAAGGTGCCAGCGGGGAAAAGTAATGCTGGTTCTCACTGCGTCCTGGAACCTCTTCAAATGCCACAGACAATTTGGCCCTCTCTGCTTTCCTGCGGACTCCATCCTCAAAAGCACCTGTTTTCGCTTTCGGAAACCTCAGGAGCAAAAAAGACAAACGTCCAGCTTTTGCTGCCACAGCAAAGGTGCCAGCGGGGAAAAGTAATGCTGGTTCTCACTGCCTCCTGGAACCCTTTCAAATGCCCCAGACAATTTGGCCCTCTCTGCTTTTCTGCGGACTCCATCCTCAAAAGCACCTGTTTTCGCTTTCGGCAGCCTCCAGAGCAAAAAAGACAAACGTCCAGCTTTTGCTGCCACAGCAAATTTGCCAGCGGGGAAAAGTAATGCTGGTCCTCATTGCCTCCTGGAACCTCTTCAAAAACCACAGACAATTTGGCCCTCTCTGCTTCCCTGCGGACTCCATCCTCAAAAGCACCTCTTTTCGCTTTCGGCATCCTCAGGAGCAAAAAAGACAAACGTCCAGCTTTTTCTGCCACAGGAGAGGTGCCAGCGGGGAAAAGTAATGCTGGTTCTCACTGCCTCCTGGAACTCTTTCAAATGCCCCAGACAATTTGGCCCTCTCTGCTTTCCTGCGGACTCCATCCTCAAAAGCACCTGTTTTCGATTTCGGCAGCCTCAGGAGCAAAAAAGACAAACGTCCAGCTTTTGCTGCCACAGCAGAGGTGCCAGCGGGGAAAAGTAATGCTGGTTCTCACTGCCTCCTGGAACTCTTTCAAATGCCCCAGACAATTTGGCCCTCTCTGCTTTCCTGCGGACTCCATCCTCAAAAGCACCTGTTTTCGCTTTCGGCAGCCTCCGGAGCAAAAAAGACAAACGTCCAGCTTTTGCTGCCACAGCAAAGATGCCAGGGGGAAAAGTAATGCTGGTTCTTACTACCTCCTAGAACTCTTTCAAATGCCCCAGAGAATCTGGCCCTCTCTGCTTTCCTGCGGACTCCATCCTCAAAAGCACCTGTTTTCGCTTTCGGCATCCTCAGGAGCAAAAAAGACAAACGTCCAGGTTTTGCTGCCACAGCAGAGGTGCCAGCGGGGAAAAGTAATGCTGGTTCTCACTGCCTCCTGGAACCCTTTCAAATGCCCCAGACAATTTGGCCCTCTCTGCTTTCCTGCGGACTCCATCCTCAAAAGCACCTGTTTTCGCTTTCGGCAGCCTCCGGAGGAAAAAAGACAAACGTCCAGCTTTTGCTGCCACAGCAAAGGTGCCAGCGGGGAAAAGTAATGCTGGTTCTCACTACCTCCTAGAACTCTTTCAAATGCCACAGACAATTTGGCCCTCTCTGCTTTCCTGCGGACTCCATCCTCAAAAGCACCTGTTTTCGCTTTCGGCAGCCTCCGGAGGAAAAAAGACAAACGTCCAGCTTTTGCTGCCACAGCAAAGGTGCCAGCGGGGAAAAGTAATGCTGGTTCTCACTGCCTCCTGGAACTCTTTCAAATGCCCCAGACAATTTGGCCCTCTCTGCTTTCCTACGGACTCCATCCTCAAAAGCACCTGTTTTCGCTTTCGGCAGCCTCCAGAGCAAAAAAGACAAACGTCCAGGTTTTGCTGCCACAGCAAAGGTGCCAGCGGGGAAAAGTTATGCTGGTCCTCATTGCCTCCTGGAACCTCTTCAAATGCCCCAGACAATTTGGCCCTCTCTGCTTTCCTGCGGACTCCATCCTCAAAAGCACCTGTTTTCGCTTTCGGCAGCCTCCAGAGCAAAAAAGACAAACGTCCAGCTTTTGCTGCCACAGCAAAGGTGCCAGCCGGGAAAAGTAATGCTGGTTCTCACTACCTCCTGGAACTCTTTCAAATGCCCCAGACAATTTGGCCCTCTCTGCTTTCCTGCGGACTCCATCCTCAAAAGCACCTGTTTTCGCTTTCGGCAGCCTCCAAAGCAAAAAAGACAAACGTCCAGCTTTTGCTGCCACAGCAAAGATGCCAGGGGGAAAAGTAATGCTGGTTCTTACTACCTCCTAGAACTCTTTCAAATGCCCCAGAGAATTTGGCCCTCTCTGCTTTCCTGCGGACTCCATCCTCAAAAGCACCTGTTTTCGCTTTCGGCATCCTCAGGAGCAAAAAAGACAAACGTCCAGCTTTTGCTGCCACAGCAAAGGTGCCAGCGGGGAAAAGTAATGCTGGTTCTCACTGCCTCCTGGAACCCTTTCAAATGCCCCAGACAATTTGGCCCTCTCTGCTTTCCTGCGGACTCCATCCTCAAAAGCACCTGTTTTCGCTTTCGGCAGCCTCCGGAGGAAAAAAGACAAACGTCCAGCTTTTGCTGCCACAGCAAAGGTGCCAGCGGGGAAAAGTAATGCTGGTTCTCACTACCTCCTAGAACTCTTTCAAATGCCACAGACAATTTGGCCCTCTCTGCTTTCCTGCGGACTCCATCCTCAAAAGCACCTGTTTTCGCTTTCGGCATCCTCCAGAGCAAAAAAGACAAACGTCCAGGTTTTGCTGCCACAGCAAAGGTGCCAGCGGCGAAAAGTAATGCTGGTTCTCACTGCGTCCTGGAACCTCTTCAAATGCCCCAGACAATTTGGCCCTCTCTGCTTTCCTGCGGACTCCATCCTCAAAAGCACCTGTTTTCGCTTTCGGCAGCCTCCAGAGCAAAAAAGACAAACGTCCAGCTTTTGCTGCCACAGCAAAGGTGCCAGCGGGGAAAAGTAATGCTGGTTCTCACTACCTCCTAGAACTCTTTCAAATGCCACAGACAATTTGGCCCTCTCTTCTTTCCTGTGGACTCCATCCTCAAAAGCACCTGTTTTCGCTTTCGGCAGCCTCCGGAGCAATAAAGACAAACGTCCAGCTTTTGCTGCCACAGCAAAGGTGCCAGCGGGCAAAAGTAATGCTGGTTGTCACTGCCTCCTGGAACCCTTTTCAAATGCCCCAGAGAATTTGGCCCTCTCTGCTTTCCTGCGGACTCCATCCTCAAAAGCACCTGTTTTCGTTTTCGGCAGCCTCCGGAGCAAAAAAGACAAACGTCCAGCTTTTGCTGCCACAGCAAAGGTGCCAGCCGGGAAAAGTAATGCTGGTTCTCACTGCCTCCTGGAACTCTTTCAAATGCCCCAGACAATTTGGCCCTCTCTGCTTTCCTGCGGACTCCATCCTCAAAAGCACCTGTTTTCGCTTTCGGCAACCTCCGGAGCAAAAAAGACAAACGTCCAGGTTTTGCTGCCACAGCAAAGGTGCCAGCGGGGAAAAGTAATGCTGGTTCTCACTGCCTCCTGGAACCCTTTCAAATGCCCCAGACAATTTGGCCCTCTCTGCTTTCCTGCGGAGTCCCTCCTCAAAAGCACCTGTTTTCGCTTTCGGCAACCTCAGGAGCAAAAAAGACAAACGTCCAGCTTTTGCTGCCACAGCAAAGGTGCCAGCGGGGAAAAGTAATGCTGGTTCTCACTGCCTCCTGGAACCCTTTCAAATGCCACAGACAATTTGGCCCTCTCTACTTTCCTGCGGACTCCATCCTCAAAAGCACCTTTTTTCGCTTTCGGCATCCTCCAGAGCAAAAAAGACAAACGTCCAGCTTTTGCTGCCACAGCAAAGGTGCCAGCGGCGAAAAGTAATGCTGGTTCTCACTGCCTCCTGGAACCCCTTCAAATGCCCCAGACCATTTGGCCCTCTCTGCTTTCCTGCGGACTCTATCCTCAAAAGCGCCTTTTTTCACTTTCGGCGCCCTCCGGTGGTAAAAAGACAAACGTCCAGCTTTTGCTGCCACAGCAAAGGTGCCAGCGGGGAAAAGTGATGCTGGTCCTCATTGCCTCCTGGAACCTCTTCAAAAGCCACAGACAATTTGGCCCTCTCTGCTTTCCTGCGGACTCCATCCTCAAAAGCACCTGTTTTCGCTTTCGGCAGCCTCCGGAGGAAAAAAACAAACGTCCAGGTTTTGCTGCCACAGCAAAGGTGCCAGCCGGGAAAAGTAATGCTGGTTCTCACTGCCTCCTGGAACTCTTTCAAATGCCCCAGACAATTTGGCCCTCTCTGCTTTCCTGCGGACTCCATCCTCAAAAGCACCTGTTTTCGCTTTCGGCAGCCTCCAGAGCAAAAAAGACAAACGTCCAGCTTTTGCTGCCACAGCAAAGATGCCAGCGGGGAAAAGTAATGCTGGTTCTCACTGCATCCTGGAACCTTTTCAAATGCCCCAGACAATTTGGCCCTCTCTGCTTTCCTGCGGACTCCATCCTCAAAAGCACCTGTTTTCGCTTTCGGCAGCCTCCGGAGCAAAAAAGACAAACGTCCAGGTTTTGCTGCCACAGCAAAGGTGCCAGCGGGGAAAAGTAATGCTGGTTCTCACTGCCTCCTAGAACCCTTTCAAATGCCCCAGACAATTTTGCCCTCTCTGCTTTCCTGCGGACTCCATCCTCAAAAGCACCTGTTTTCGCTTTCGGCAACGTCAAGAGCAAAAAAGACAAACGTCCAGCTTTTGCTGCCACAGCAAAGGTGCCAGCGGGGAAAAGTAATGCCGGTTCTCAGTGCCTCCTGGAACCCTTTCAAATGCCCCAGACAATTTGGCCCTCTCTGCTTTCCTGCGGACTCCATCCTCAAAAGCACCTGTTTTCGCTTTCGGCATCCTCAGGAGCAAAAAAGACAAACGTCCAGCTTTTGCTGCCACAGCAGAGGTGCCAGCGGGGAAAAGTAATGCTGGTTCTCACTGCCTCCTGGAACCCTTTCAAATGCCCCAGACAATTTGGCCCTCTCTGCTTTCCTGCGGACTCCATCCTCAAAAGCACCTGTTTTCGCTTTCGGCAGCCTCCGGAGGAAAAAAGACAAACGTCCAAGTTTTGCTGCCACAGCAAAGGTGCCAGCGGGGAAAAGTAATGCTGGTTCTCACTACCTCCTAGAACTCTTTCAAATGCCCCAGACAATTTGGCCCTCTCTGCTTTCCTGCGGACTCCATCCTCAAAAGCACCTGTTTTCGCTTTCGGCAGCCTCCAGAGCAAAAAAGACAAACGTCCAGCTTTTGCTGCCACAGCAAAGGTGCCAGCGGCGAAAAGTAATGCTGGTTCTCACTGCGTCCTGGAACCTCTTCAAATGCCCCAGACAATTTGGCCCTCTCTGCTTTCCTGCGGACTCCATCCTCAAAAGCACCTGTTTTCGCTTTCGGCAACCTCCGGAGCAAAAAAGACAAACGTCCAGCTTTTGCTGCCACAGCAAAGGTGCCAGCCGGGAAAAGTAATGCTGGTTCTCACTGCCTCCTGGAACTCTTTCAAATGCCCCAGACAATTTGGCCCTCTCTGCTTTCCTGCGGACTCCATCCTCAAAAGCACCTGTTTTCGCTTTCGGCAGCCTCCAGAGCAAAAAAGACAAACGTCCAGGTTTTGCTGCCACAGCAAAGGTGCCAGCGGGGAAAAGTTATGCTGGTCCTCATTGCCTCCTGGAACCTCTTCAAATGCCCCAGACAATTTGGCCCTCTCTGCTTTCCTGCGGACTCCATCCTCAAAAGCACCTGTTTTCGCTTTCGGCAGCCTCCAGAGCAAAAAAGACAAACGTCCAGCTTTTGCTGCCACAGCAAAGGTGCCAGCCGGGAAAAGTAATGCTGGTTCTCACTACCTCCTGGAACTCTTTCAAATGCCCCAGACAATTTGGCCCTCTCTGCTTTCCTGCGGACTCCATCCTCAAAAGCACCTGTTTTCGCTTTCGGCAGCCTCCAAAGCAAAAAAGACAAACGTCCAGCTTTTGCTGCCACAGCAAAGGTGCCAGCCGGGAAAAGTAATGCTGGTTCTCACTACCTCCTGGAACTCTTTCAAATGCCCCAGACAATTTGGCCCTCTCTGCTTTCCTGCGGACTCCATCCTTAAAAGCACCTTTTTTCGCTTTCGGCAGCCTCCAAAGCAAAAAAGACAAACGTCCAGCTTTTGCTGCCACAGCAAAGGTGCCAGCGGGGAAAAGTAATGCTGGTTCTCACTACCTCCTAGAACTCTTTCAAATGCCACAGACAATTTGGCCCTCTCTTCTTTCCTGTGGACTCCATCCTCAAAAGCACCTGTTTTCGCTTTCGGCAGCCTCCGGAGCAATAAAGACAAACGTCCAGCTTTTGCTGCCACAGCAAAGGTGCCAGCGGGCAAAAGTAATGCTGGTTCTCACTGCCTCCTGGAACCCTTTTCAAATGCCCCAGAGAATTTGGCCCTCTCTGCTTTCCTGCGGACTCCATCCTCAAAAGCACCTGTTTTCGCTTTCGGCAGCCTCCGGAGCAAAAAAGACAAACGTCCAGCTTTTGCTGCCACAGCAAAGGTGCCAGCCGGGAAAAGTAATGCTGGTTCTCACTGCCTCCTGGAACTCTTTCAAATGCCCCAGACAATTTGGCCCTCTCTGCTTTCCTGCGGACTCCATCCTCAAAAGCACCTGTTTTCGCTTTCGGCAACCTCCGGAGCAAAAAAGACAAACGTCCAGGTTTTGCTGCCACAGCAAAGGTGCCAGCGGGGAAAAGTAATGCTGGTTCTCACTGCCTCCTGGAACCCTTTCAAATGCCCCAGACAATTTGGCCCTCTCTGCTTTCCTGCGGAGTCCCTCCTCAAAAGCACCTGTTTTCGCTTTCGGCAACCTCAGGAGCAAAAAAGACAAACGTCCAGCTTTTGCTGCCACAGCAAAGGTGCCAGCGGGGAAAAGTAATGCTGGTTCTCACTGCCTCCTGGAACCCTTTCAAATGCCACAGACAATTTTGCCCTCTCTACTTTCCTGCGGACTCCATCCTCAAAAGCACCTGTTTTCGCTTTCGGCAGCCTCCAGAGCAAAAAAGACAAACGTCCAGCTTTTGCTGCCACAGCAAAGGTTCCAGCGGCGAAAAGTAATGCTGGTTCTCACTGCCTCCTGGAACCCCTTCAAATGCCCCAGACCATTTGGCCCTCTCTGCTTTCCTGCGGACTCTATCCTCAAAAGCGCCTTTTTTCACTTTCGGCGCCCTCCGGTGGTAAAAAGACAAACGTCCAGCTTTTGCTGCCACAGCAAAGGTGCCAGCGGGGAAAAGTGATTCTGGTCCTCATTGCCTCCTGGAACCTCTTCAAAAGCCACAGACAATTTGGCCCTCTCTGCTTTCCTGCGGACTCCGTCCTCAAAAGCACCTGTTTTCGCTTTCGGCAGCCTCCGGAGGAAAAAAACAAACGTCCAGGTTTTGCTGCCACAGCAAAGGTGCCAGCCGGGAAAAGTAATGCTGGTTCTCACTGCCTCCTGGAACTCTTTCAAATGCCCCAGACAATTTGGCCCTCTCTGCTTTCCTGCGGACTCCATCCTCAAAAGCACCTGTTTTCGCTTTCGGCAGCCTCCAGAGCAAAAAAGACAAACGTCCAGCTTTTGCTGCCACAGCAAAGATGCCAGCGGGGAAAAGTAATGCTGGTTCTCACTGCGTCCTGGAACCTTTTCAAATGCCCCAGACAATTTGGCCCTCTCTGCTTTCCTGCGGACTCCATGCTCAAAAGCACCTGTTTTCGCTTTCGGCAGCCTCCGGAGCAAAAAAGACAAACGTCCAGGTTTTGCTGCCACAGCAAAGGTGCCAGCGGGGAAAAGTAATGCTGGTTCTCACTGCCTCCTAGAACCCTTTCAAATGCCCCAGACAATTTGGCCCTCTCTGCTTTCCTGCGGACTCTATCCTCAAAAGCACCTGTTTTCGCTTTCGGCATCCTCAGGAGCAAAAAAGACAAACGTCCAGCTTTTGCTGCCACAGCAGAGGTGCCAGCGGGCAAAAGTAATGCTGGTTCTCACTGCCTCCTGGAACCCTTTCAAATGCCCCAGACAATTTGGCCCTCTCTGCTTTCCTGCGGACTCCATCCTCAAAAGCACCTGTTTTCGCTTTCGGCAGCCTCCGGAGGAAAAAAGACAAACGTCCAGCTTTTGCTGCCACAGCAAAGGTGCCAGCGGGGAAAAGTAATGCTGGTTCTCACTACCTCCTAGAACTCTTTCAAATGCCCCAGACAATTTGGCCCTCTCTGCTTTCCTGCGGACTCCATCCTCAAAAGCACCTGTTTTCGCTTTCGGCAGCCTCCAGAGCAAAAAAGACAAACGTCCAGCTTTTGCTGCCACAGCAAAGGTGCCAGCGGCGAAAAGTAATGCTGGTTCTCACTGCGTCCTGGAACCTCTTCAAATGCCCCAGACAATTTGGCCCTCTCTGCTTTCCTGCGGACTCCATCCTCAAAAGCACCTGTTTTCGCTTTCGGCAACCTCCGGAGCAAAAAAGACAAACGTCCAGCTTTTGCTGCCACAGCAAAGGTGCCAGCCGGGAAAAGTAATGCTGGTTCTCACTGCCTCCTGGAACTCTTTCAAATGCCCCAGACAATTTGGCCCTCTCTGCTTTCCTGCGGACTCCATCCTCAAAAGCATCTGTTTTCGCTTTCGGCAGCCTCCAAAGCAAAAAAGACAAACGTCCAGCTTTTGCTGCCACAGCAAAGATGCCAGGGGGAAAAGTAATGCTGGTTCTCACTGCCTCCTGGAACCCTTTCAAAAGCCACAGACAATTTGGCCCTCTCTGCTTTCCTGCGGACTCCATCCTCAAAAGCACCTGTTTTCGCTTTCGGCAGCCTCCGGAGGAAAAAAGACAAACGTCCAGCTTTTGCTGCCACAACAAAGGTGCCAGCGGGGAAAAGTAATGCTGGTTCTCACTACCTCCTAGAACTCTTTCAAATGCCACAGACAATTTGGCCCTCTCTGCTTTCCTGCGGACTCCGTCCTCAAAAGCACCTGTTTTCGCTTTCGGCAGCCTCCGGAGGAAAAAAACAAACGTCCAGGTTTTGCTGCCACAGCAAAGGTGCCAGCCAGGAAAAGTAATGCTGGTTCTCACTGCCTCCTGGAACTCTTTCAAATGCCCCAGAGAATTTGGCCCTCTCTGCTTTCCTGCGGACTCCATCCTCAAAAGCACCTGTTTTCGCTTTCGGCAGCCTCCAGAGCAAAAAAGACAAACGTCCAGCTTTTGCTGCCACAGCAAAGATGCCAGCGGGGAAAAGTAATGCTGGTTCTCACTGCGTCCTGGAACCTTTTCAAATGCCCCAGACAATTTGGCCCTCTCTGCTTTCCTGCGGACTCCATGCTCAAAAGCACCTGTTTTCGCTTTCGGCAGCCTCCGGAGCAAAAAAGACAAACGTCCAGCTTTTGCTGCCACAGCAAAGGTGCCAGCGGGGAAAAGTAATGCTGGTTCTCACTGCCTCCTAGAACCCTTTCAAATGCCCCAGACAATTTGGCCCTCTCTGCTTTCCTGCGGACTCCATCCTCAAAAGCACCTGTTTTCGCTTTCGGCATCCTCAGGAGCAAAAAAGACAAACGTCCAGCTTTTGCTGCCACAGCAAAGGTGCCAGCGGGGAAAAGTAATGCCGGTTCTCAGTGCCTCCTGGAACCCTTTCAAATGCCCCAGACAATTTGGCCCTCTCTGCTTTCCTGCGGACTCCATCCTCAAAAGCACCTGTTTTCGCTTTCGGCATCCTCAGGAGCAAAAAAGACAAACGTCCAGCTTTTGCTGCCACAGCAGAGGTGCCAGCGGGGAAAAGTAATGCTGGTTCTCACTGCCTCCTGGAACCCTTTCAAATGCCCCAGACAATTTGGCCCTCTCTGCTTTCCTGCGGACTCCATCCTCAAAAGCACCTGTTTTCGCTTTCGGCAGCCTCCAGAGCAAAAAAGACAAACGTCCAGCTTTTGCTGCCACAGCAAAGGTGCCAGCGGGGAAAAGTAATGCTGGTTCTCACTACCTCCTAGAACTCTTTCAAATGCCCCAGACAATTTGGCCCTCTCTGCTTTCCTGCGGACTCCATCCTCAAAAGCACCTGTTTTCGCTTTCGGCAGCCTCCAGAGCAAAAAAGACAAACGTCCAGCTTTTGCTGCCACAGCAAAGGTGCCAGCGGCGAAAAGTAATGCTGGTTCTCACTGCGTCCTGGAACCTCTTCAAATGCCCCAGACAATTTGGCCCTCTCTGCTTTCCTGCGGACTCCATCCTCAAAAGCACCTGTTTTCGCTTTCGGCAACCTCCGGAGCAAAAAAGACAAACGTCCAGCTTTTGCTGCCACAGCAAAGGTGCCAGCCGGGAAAAGTAATGCTGGTTCTCACTGCCTCCTGGAACTCTTTCAAATGCCCCAGACAATTTGGCCCTCTCTGCTTTCCTGCGGACTCCATCCTCAAAAGCACCTGTTTTCGCTTTCGGCAGCCTCCAGAGCAAAAAAGACAAACGTCCAGGTTTTGCTGCCACAGCAAAGGTGCCAGCGGGGAAAAGTTATGCTGGTCCTCATTGCCTCCTGGAACCTCTTCAAATGCCCCAGACAATTTGGCCCTCTCTGCTTTCCTGCGGACTCCATCCTCAAAAGCACCTGTTTTCGCTTTCGGCAGCCTCCAGAGCAAAAAAGACAAACGTCCAGCTTTTGCTGCCACAGCAAAGGTGCCAGCCGGGAAAAGTAATGCTGGTTCTCACTACCTCCTGGAACTCTTTCAAATGCCCCAGACAATTTGGCCCTCTCTGCTTTCCTGCGGACTCCATCCTCAAAAGCACCTGTTTTCGCTTTCGGCAGCCTCCAAAGCAAAAAAGACAAACGTCCAGCTTTTGCTGCCACAGCAAAGATGCCAGGGGGAAAAGTAATGCTGGTTCTCACTGCCTCCTGGAACCCTTTCAAAAGCCACAGACAATTTGGCCCTCTCTGCTTTCCTGCGGACTCCATCCTCAAAAGCACCTGTTTTCGCTTTCGGCAGCCTCCGGAGGAAAAAAGACAAACGTCCAGCTTTTGCTGCCACAACAAAGGTGCCAGCGGGGAAAAGTAATGCTGGTTCTCACTACCTCCTAGAACTCTTTCAAATGCCACAGACAATTTGGCCCTCTCTGCTTTCCTGCGGACTCCATCCTCAAAAGCACCTGTTTTCGTTTTCGGCAGCCTCCAGAGCAAAAAAGACAAACGTCCAGCTTTTGCTGCCACAGCAAAGGTGCCAGCGGGGAAAAGTAATGCTGGTTCTCATTGCCTCCTGGAACTCTTTCAAATGCCCCAGACAATTTGGCCCTCTCTGCTTTCCTGCGGACTTCATCCTTAAAAGCACCTGTTTTCACTTTCGGCATCCTCAGGAGCAAAAAAGACAAACGTCCAGCTTTTGCTGCCACAGCAAAGGTGCCAGCGGGGAAAAGTAATGCTGGTTCTCACTGCCTCCTGGAACCCTTTCAAATGCCCCAGACAATTTGGCCCTCTCTGCTTTTCTGCGGACTCCATCCTCAAAAGCACCTGTTTTCGCATTCGGCAGCCTCCAGAGCAAAAAAGACAAACGTCCAGCTTTTGCTGCCACAGCAAAGGCGCCAGCGGGCAAAAGTAATGCTGGTCCTCATTGCCTCCTGGAACCTCTTCAAAAACCACAGACAATTTGGCCCTCTCTGCTTTCCTGCGGACTCCATCCTCAAAAGCACCTCTTTTCGCTTTCGGCATCCTCAGGAGCAAAAAAGACAAACGTCCAGCTTTTTCTGCCACAGGAGAGGTGCCAGCGGGGAAAAGTAATGCTGGTTCTCACTGCCTCCTGGAACTCTTTCAAATGCCCCAGACAATTTGGCCCTCTCTGCTTTCCTGCGGACTCCGTCCTCAAAAGCACCTGTTTTCGCTTTCGGCAGCCTCAGGAGCAAAAAAGACAAACATCCAGCTTTTGCTGCCACAGCAGAGGTGCCAGCGGGGAAAAGTAATGCTGGTTCTCACTGCCTCCTGGAACTCTTTCAAATGCCCCAGACAATTTGGCCCTCTCTGCTTTCCTGCGGACTCCATCCTCAAAAGCACCTGTTTTCGCTTTCGGCAGCCTCCGGAGCAAAAAAGACAAACGTCCAGCTTTTGCTGCCACAGCAAAGATGCCAGGGGGAAAAGTAATGCTGGTTCTTACTACCTCCTAGAACTCTTTCAAATGCCCCAGAGAATTTGGCCCTCTCTGCTTTCCTGCGGACTCCATCCTCAAAAGCACCTGTTTTCGCTTTCGGCATCCTCAGGAGCAAAAAAGACAAACGTCCAGCTTTTGCTGCCACAGCAGAGGTGCCAGCGGGGAAAAGTAATGCTGGTTCTCACTGCCTCCTGGAACCCTTTCAAATGCCCCAGACAATTTGGCCCTCTCTGCTTTCCTGCGGACTCCATCCTCAAAAGCACCTGTTTTCGCTTTCGGCAGCCTCCGGAGCAAAAAAGACAAACGTCCAGCTTTTGCTGCCACAGCAAAGATGCCAGGGGGAAAAGTAATGCTGGTTCTTACTACCTCCTAGAACTCTTTCAAATGCCCCAGAGAATTTGGCCCTCTCTGCTTTCCTGCGGACTCCATCCTCAAAAGCACCTGTTTTCGCTTTCGGCAGCCTCCAGAGCAAAAATACAAACGTCCAGCTTTTGCTGCCACAGCAAAGGTGCCAGCGGCGAAAAGTAATGCTGGTTCTCACTGCGTCCTGGAACCTCTTCAAATGCCCCAGACAATTTGGCCCTCTCTGCTTTCCTGCGGACTCCATCCTCAAAAGCACCTGTTTTCGCTTTCGGCAACCTCCGGAGCAAAAAAGACAAACGTCCAGCTTTTGCTGCCACAGCAAAGGTGCCAGCCGGGAAAAGTAATGCTGGTTCTCACTGCCTCCTGGAACTCTTTCAAATGCCCCAGACAATTTGGCCCTCTCTGCTTTCCTGCGGACTCCATCCTCAAAAGCACCTGTTTTCGCTTTCGGCAGCCTCCAGAGCAAAAAAGACAAACGTCCAGGTTTTGCTGCCACAGCAAAGGTGCCAGCGGGGAAAAGTTATGCTGGTCCTCATTGCCTCCTGGAACCTCTTCAAATGCCCCAGACAATTTGGCCCTCTCTGCTTTCCTGCGGACTCCATCCTCAAAAGCACCTGTTTTCGCTTTCGGCAGCCTCCAGAGCAAAAAAGACAAACGTCCAGCTTTTGCTGCCACAGCAAAGGTGCCAGCCGTGAAAAGTAATGCTGGTTCTCACTACCTCCTGGAACTCTTTCAAATGCCCCAGACAATTTGGCCCTCTCTGCTTTCCTGCGGACTCCATCCTCAAAAGCACCTGTTTTTGCTTTCGGCAGCCTCCAAAGCAAAAAAGACAAACGTCCAGCTTTTGCTGCCACAGCAAAGATGCCAGGGGGAAAAGTAATGCTGGTTCTTACTACCTCCTAGAACTCTTTCAAATGCCCCAGAGAATTTGGCCCTCTCTGCTTTCCTGCGGACTCCATCCTCAAAAGCACCTGTTTTCGCTTTCGGCATCCTCAGGAGCAAAAAAGACAAACGTCCAGCTTTTGCTGCCACAGCAGAGGTGCCAGCGGGGAAAAGTAATGCTGGTTCTCACTGCCTCCTGGAACCCTTTCAAATGCCCCAGACAATTTGGCCCTCTCTGCTTTCCTGCGGACTCCATCCTCAAAAGCACCTGTTTTCGCTTTCGGCAGCCTCCGGAGGAAAAAAGACAAACGTCCAGCTTTTGCTGCCACAGCAAAGGTGCCAGCGGGGAAAAGTAATGCTGGTTCTCACTACCTCCTAGAACTCTTTCAAATGCCACAGACAATTTGGCCCTCTCTGCTTTCCTGCGGACTCCATCCTCAAAAGCACCTGTTTTCGCTTTCGGCATCCTCCAGAGCAAAAAAGACAAACGTCCAGGTTTTGCTGCCACAGCAAAGGTGCCAGCGGCGAAAAGTAATGCTGGTTCTCACTGCGTCCTGGAACCTCTTCAAATGCCCCAGACAATTTGGCCCTCTCTGCTTTCCTGCGGACTCCATCCTCAAAAGCACCTGTTTTCGCTTTCGGCAGCCTCCGGAGGAAAAAAGACAAACGTCCAGCTTTTGCTGCCACAGCAAAGGTGCCAGCGGGGAAAAGTAATGCTGGTTCTCACTGCGTCCTGGAACTCTTTCACATGCCCCAGACTATTTGGCCCTCTCTGCTTTCCTGCGGACTCCATCCTCAAACGCACCTGTTTTCGCTTTCGGCATCCTCAGGAGCAAAAAAGACAAACGTCCAGGTTTTCCTGCCACAGCAAAGGTGCCAGCAGGCAAAAGTAATGCTGGTTCTCAGTGCCTCCTGGAACCCTTTCAAATGCCCCAGACAATTTGGCCCTCTCTGCTTTCCTGCGGACTCCATCCTCAAAAGCACCTGTTTTCGCTTTCGGCATCCTCAGGAGCAAAAAAGACAAACGTCCAGCTTTTGCTGCCACAGCAGAGGTGCCAGCGGGGAAAAGTAATGCTGGTTCTCACTGCCTCCTGGAACCCTTTCAAATGCCCCAGACAATTTGGCCCTCTCTGCTTTCCTGCGGACTCCATCCTCAAAAGCACCTGTTTTCGCTTTCGGCAGCCTCCGGAGCAAAAAAGACAAACGTCCAGCTTTTGCTGCCACAGCAAAGGTGCCAGCGGGGAAAAGTAATGCTGGTTCTCACTACCTCCTAGAACTCTTTCAAATGCCCCAGACAATTTGGCCCTCTCTGCTTTCCTGCGGACTCCATCCTCAAAAGCACCTGTTTTCGCTTTCGGCAGCCTCCAGAGCAAAAAAGACAAACGTCCAGCTTTTGTTGCCACAGCAAAGGTGCCAGCGGCGAAAAGTAATGCTGGTTCTCACTGCGTCCTGGAACCTCTTCAAATGCCCCAGACAATTTGGCCCTCTCTGCTTTCCTGCGGACTCCATCCTCAAAAGCACCTGTTTTCGCTTTCGGCAACCTCCGGAGCAAAAAAGACAAACGTCCAGCTTTTGCTGCCACAGCAAAGGTGCCAGCCGGGAAAAGTAATGCTGGTTCTCACTGCCTCCTGGAACTCTTTCAAATGCCCCAGACAATTTGGCCCTCTCTGCTTTCCTGCGGACTCCATCCTCAAAAGCACCTGTTTTCGCTTTCGGCAGCCTCCAGAGCAAAAAAGACAAACGTCCAGGTTTTGCTGCCACAGCAAAGGTGCCAGCGGGGAAAAGTTATGCTGGTCCTCATTGCCTCCTGGAACCTCTTCAAATGCCCCAGACAATTTGGCCCTCTCTGCTTTCCTGCGGACTCCATCCTCAAAAGCACCTGTTTTCGCTTTCGGCAGCCTCCAGAGCAAAAAAGACAAACGTCCAGCTTTTGCTGCCACAGCAAAGGTGCCAGCCGGGAAAAGTAATGCTGGTTCTCACTACCTCCTGGAACTCTTTCAAATGCCCCAGACAATTTGGCCCTCTCTGCTTTCCTGCGGACTCCATCCTCAAAAGCACCTGTTTTCGCTTTCGGCAGCCTCCAAAGCAAAAAAGACAAACGTCCAGCTTTTGCTGCCACAGCAAAGATGCCAGGGGGAAAAGTAATGCTGGTTCTCACTGCCTCCTGGAACCCTTTCAAAAGCCACAGACAATTTGGCCCTCTCTGCTTTCCTGCGGACTCCATCCTCAAAAGCACCTGTTTTCGCTTTCGGCAGCCTCCGGAGGAAAAAAGACAAACGTCCAGTTTTTGCTGCCACAACAAAGGTGCCAGCGGGGAAAAGTAATGCTGGTTCTCACTACCTCCTAGAACTCTTTCAAATGCCACAGACAATTTGGCCCTCTCTGCTTTCCTGCGGACTCCATCCTCAAAAGCACCTGTTTTCGCTTTCGGCATCCTCCAGAGCAAAAAAGACAAACGTCCAGGTTTTGCTGCCACAGCAAAGGTGCCAGCGGCGAAAAGTAATGCTGGTTCTCACTGCGTCCTGGAACCTCTTCAAATGCCCCAGACAATTTGGCCCTCTCTGCTTTCCTGCGGACTCCATCCTCAAAAGCACCTGTTTTCGCTTTCGGCAGCCTCCGGAGCAAAAAAGACAAACGTCCAGGTTTTGCTGCCACAGCAAAGGTGCCAGCCGGGAAAAGTAATGCTGGTTCTCACTACCTCCTGGAACCCTTTCAAATGCCCCAGACAATTTGGCCCTCTCTGCTTTCCTGCGGACTCCATCCTCAAAAGCACCTGTTTTCGCTTTCGGCAGCCTCCAGAGCAAAAAAGACAAACGTCCAGCTTTTGCTGCCACAGCAAATGTGCCAGCGGGGAAAAGTAATGCTGGTTCTCACTACCTCCTAGAACTCTTTCAAATGCCACAGACAATTTGGCCCTCTCTTCTTTCCTGCGGACTCCATCCTCAAAAGCACCTGTTTTCGCTTTCGGCAGCCTCCGGAGCAATAAAGACAAACGTCCAGCTTTTGCTGCCACAGCAAAGGTGCCAGCGGGCAAAAGTAATGCTGGTTGTCACTGCCTCCTGGAACCCTTTTCAAATGCCCCAGAGAATTTGGCCCTCTCTGCTTTCCTGCGGACTCCATCCTCAAAAGCACCTGTTTTCGTTTTCGGCATCCTCAGGAGCAAAAAAGACAAACGTCCAGCTTTTGCTGCCACAGCAAAGGTGCCAGCGGCGAAAAGTAATGCTGGTTCTCACTGCCTCCTGGAACCCCTTCAAATGCCCCAGACCATTTGGCCCTCTCTGCTTTCCTGCGGACTCTATCCTCAAAAGCGCCTTTTTTCACTTTCGGCGCCCTCCGGTGGTAAAAAGACAAACGTCCAGCTTTTGCTGCCACAGCAAAGGTGCCAGCGGGGAAAAGTGATGCTGGTCCTCATTGCCTCCTGGAACCTCTTCAAATGCCACAGACAATTTGGCCCTCTCTGCTTTCCTGCGGACTCCATCCTCAAAAGCACCTGTTTTCGCTTTCGGCAGCCTCCGGAGGAAAAAAACAAACGTCCAGGTTTTGCTGCCACAGCAAAGGTGCCAGCCGGGAAAAGTAATGCTGGTTCTCACTGCCTCCTGGAACTCTTTCAAATGCCACAGACAATTTGGCCCTCTCTGCTTTCCTGCGGACTCCATCCTCAAAAGCACCTGTTTTCGCTTTCGGCAGCCTCCAGAGCAAAAAAGACAAACGTCCAGGTTTTGCTGCCACAGCAAAGGTGCCAGCGGGGAAAAGTAATGCTGGTTCTCACTACCTCCTGGAACTCTTTCAAATGCCCCAGACAATTTGGCCCTCTCTGCTTTCCTGCGGACTCCATCCTCAAAAGCACCTGTTTTTGCTTTCGGCAACCTCCGGAGTAAAAAAGACAAACGTCCAGATTTTGCTGCCACAGCAGAGGTGCCAGCGGGGAAAAGTAATGCTGGTTCTCACTGCCTCCTGGAACCCTTTCAAATGCCCCAGACAATTTGGCCCTCTCTGCTTTCCTGCGGACTCCATCCTGAAAAGCACCTGTTTTCGCTTTCAGCAGCCTCCGGAGCAAAAAAGACAAACGTCCAGGTTTTGTTGCACCAGCAAAGGTGCCAGCGGGGAAAAGTAATGCTGGTTCTCACTACCTCCTAGAACTCTTTCAAATGCCACAGACAATTTGGCCCTCTCTTCTTTCCTGCGGACTCCATCCTCAAAAGCACCTGTTTTCGCTTTCGGCAACCTCAGGAGCAAAAAAGACAAACGTCCAGCTTTTGCTGCCACAGCAAAGGTGCCACCGGGGAAAAGTAATGCTGGTTCTCACTGCGTCCTGGAACCTTTTCAAATGCCCCAGACAATTTGGCCCTCTCTGCTTTCCTGCGGACTCCATGCTCAAAAGCACCTGTTTTCGCTTTCGGCAGCCTCCGGAGCAAAAAAGACAAACGTCCAGCTTTTGCTGCCACAGCAAAGGTGCCAGCGGGGAAAAGTAATGCTGGTTCTCACTGCCTCCTAGAACCCTTTCAAATGCCCCAGACAATTTGGCCCTCTCTGCTTTCCTGCGGACTCCATCCTCAAAAGCACCTGTTTTCGCTTTCGGCAACGTAAAGAGCAAAAAAGACAAACGTCCAGCTTTTGCTGCCACAGCAAAGGTGACAGCGGGGAAAAGTAATGCCGGTTCTCAGTGCCTCCTGGAACCCTTTCAAATGCCCCAGACAATTTGGCCCTCTCTGCTTTCCTGCGGACTCCATCCTCAAAAGCACCTGTTTTCGCTTTCGGCATCCTCAGGAGCAAAAAAGACAAACGTCCAGCTTTTGCTGCCACAGCAAAGGTGCCAGCGGGGAAAAGTAATGCTGGTTCTCACTGCCTCCTGGAACCCTTTCAAATGCCCCAGACAATTTGGCCCTCTCTGCTTTCCTGCGGACTCCATCCTCAAAAGCACCTGTTTTCGCTTTCGGCAGCCTCCGGAGCAAAAAAGACAAAGGTCCAGCTTTTGCTGCCACAGCAAAGGTGCCAGCGGGGAAAAGTAATGCTGGTCCTCATTACCTCCTGGAACCTCTTCAAAAGCCACAGACAATTTGGCCCTCTCTGCTTTCCTGCGGACTCCATCCTCAAAAGCACCTGTTTTCGCTTTCGGCAACCTCAGGAGCAAAAAAGACAAACGTCCAGCTTTTGCTGCCACAGCAAAGGTGCCAGCGGGCAAAACTAATGCTGGTTCTCACTGCCTCCTGGAACCCTTTCAAATGCCCCAGACAATTTGGCCCTCTCTGCTTTCCTGCGGACTCCATCCTCAAAAGCACCTTTTTTCGCTTTCGGCAGCCTCCGGAGGAAAAAAGACAAACGTCCAGGTTCTGCTGCCACAGCAAAGGTGCCAGCCGGGAAAAGTAATGCTGGTTCTCACTGCCTCCTGGAACTCTTTCAAATGCCCCAGACAATTTGGCCCTCTCTGCTTTCCTGCGGACTCCATCCTCAAAAGCACCTGTTTTCGCTTTCGGCAGCCTCCAGAGCAAAAAAGACAAACGTCCACCTTTTGCTGCCACAGCAAAGGTGCCAGCGAGGAAAAGTGATGCTGGTCCTCATTGCCTCCTGGAACCTCTTCAAATGCCCCAGACAATTTGGCCCTCTCTGCTTTCCTGCGGACTCCATCCTCAAAAGCACCTGTTTTCGCTTTCGGCAGCCTCCGGAGCAAAAAAGACAAACGTCCAGCTTTTGCTGCCACAGCAAAGGTGCCAGCGGGGAAAAGTAATGCTGGTTCTCACTACCTCCTAGAACTCTTTCAAATGCCACAGACAATTTGGCCCTGTCTGCTTTCCTGCGGACTCCATCCTCAAAAGCACCTGTTTTCGCTTTCGGCAGCCTCCGGAGCAAAAAAGACAAACGTCCAGGTTTTGCTGCCACAGCAAAGGTGCCAGCAGGGAAAAGTAATGCTGGTTCTCACTGCGTCCTGGAACCTCTTCAAATGCCACAGACAATTTGGCCCTCTCTGCTTTCCTGCGGACTCCATCCTCAAAAGCACCTGTTTTCGCTTTCGGAAACCTCAGGAGCAAAAAAGACAAACGTCCAGGTTTTCCTGCCACAGCAAAGGTGCCAGCAGGCAAAAGTAATGCTGGTTCTCACTGCCTCCTGGAACCCTTTTCAAATGCCCCAGACAATTTGGCCCTCTCTGCTTTCCTGCGGACTCCATCCTAAAAAGCACCTGTTTTCGTTTTCGGCAGCCTCCGGAGCAAAAAAGACAAACGTCCAGCTTTTGCTGCCACAGCAAAGGTGCCAGCGGGGAAAAGTAATGCTGGTTCTCATTGCCTCCTGGAACTCTTTCAAATGCCCCAGACAATTTGGCCCTCTCTGCTTTCCTGCGGACTTCATCCTTAAAAGCACCTGTTTTCACTTTCGGCATCCTCAGGAGCAAAAAAGACAAACGTCCAGCTTTTGCTGCCACAGCAAAGGTGCCAGCGGGGAAAAGTAATGCTGGTTCTCACTGCCTCCTGGAACCCTTTCAAATGCCCCAGACAATTTGGCCCTCTCTGCTTTTCTGCGGACTCCATCCTCAAAAGCACCTGTTTTCGCATTCGGCAGCCTCCAGAGCAAAAAAGACAAACGTCCAGCTTTTGCTGCCACAGCAAATTTGCCAGCGGGGAAAAGTAATGCTGGTCCTCATTGCCTCCTGGAACCTCTTCAAAAACCACAGACAATTTGGCCCTCTCTGCTTTCCTGCGGACTCCATCCTCAAAAGCACCTCTTTTCGCTTTCGGCATCCTCAGGAGCAAAAAAGACAAACGTCCAGCTTTTTCTGCCACAGGAGAGGTGCCAGCGGGGAAAAGTAATGCTGGTTCTCACTGCCTCCTGGAACTCTTTCAAATGCCCCAGACAATTTGGCCCTCTCTGCTTTCCTGCGGACTCCGTCCTCAAAAGCACCTGTTTTCGCTTTCGGCAGCCTCAGGAGCAAAAAAGACAAACATCCAGCTTTTGCTGCCACAGCAGAGGTGCCAGCGGGGAAAAGTAATGCTGGTTCTCACTGCCTCCTGGAACTCTTTCAAATGCCCCAGACAATTTGGCCCTCTCTGCTTTCCTGCGGACTCCATCCTCAAAAGCACCTGTTTTCGCTTTCGGCAGCCTCCGGAGCAAAAAAGACAAACGTCCAGCTTTTGCTGCCACAGCAAAGATGCCAGGGGGAAAAGTAATGCTGGTTCTTACTACCTCCTAGAACTCTTTCAAATGCCCCAGAGAATTTGGCCCTCTCTGCTTTCCTGCGGACTCCATCCTCAAAAGCACCTGTTTTCGCTTTCGGCATCCTCAGGAGCAAAAAAGACAAACGTCCAGCTTTTGCTGCCACAGCAGAGGTGCCAGCGGGGAAAAGTAATGCTGGTTCTCACTGCCTCCTGGAACCCTTTCAAATGCCCCAGACAATTTGGCCCTCTCTGCTTTCCTGCGGACTCCATCCTCAAAAGCACCTGTTTTCGCTTTCGGCAGCCTCCGGAGCAAAAAAGACAAACGTCCAGCTTTTGCTGCCACAGCAAAGATGCCAGGGGGAAAAGTAATGCTGGTTCTTACTACCTCCTAGAACTCTTTCAAATGCCCCAGAGAATTTGGCCCTCTCTGCTTTCCTGCGGACTCCATCCTCAAAAGCACCTGTTTTCGCTTTCGGCAGCCTCCAGAGCAAAAATACAAACGTCCAGCTTTTGCTGCCACAGCAAAGGTGCCAGCGGCGAAAAGTAATGCTGGTTCTCACTGCGTCCTGGAACCTCTTCAAATGCCCCAGACAATTTGGCCCTCTCTGCTTTCCTGCGGACTCCATCCTCAAAAGCACCTGTTTTCGCTTTCGGCAACCTCCGGAGCAAAAAAGACAAACGTCCAGCTTTTGCTGCCACAGCAAAGGTGCCAGCCGGGAAAAGTAATGCTGGTTCTCACTGCCTCCTGGAACTCTTTCAAATGCCCCAGACAATTTGGCCCTCTCTGCTTTCCTGCGGACTCCATCCTCAAAAGCACCTGTTTTCGCTTTCGGCAGCCTCCAGAGCAAAAAAGACAAACGTCCAGGTTTTGCTGCCACAGCAAAGGTGCCAGCGGGGAAAAGTTATGCTGGTCCTCATTGCCTCCTGGAACCTCTTCAAATGCCCCAGACAATTTGGCCCTCTCTGCTTTCCTGCGGACTCCATCCTCAAAAGCACCTGTTTTCGCTTTCGGCAGCCTCCAGAGCAAAAAAGACAAACGTCCAGCTTTTGCTGCCACAGCAAAGGTGCCAGCCGTGAAAAGTAATGCTGGTTCTCACTACCTCCTGGAACTCTTTCAAATGCCCCAGACAATTTGGCCCTCTCTGCTTTCCTGCGGACTCCATCCTCAAAAGCACCTGTTTTCGCTTTCGGCAGCCTCCAAAGCAAAAAAGACAAACGTCCAGCTTTTGCTGCCACAGCAAAGATGCCAGGGGGAAAAGTAATGCTGGTTCTTACTACCTCCTAGAACTCTTTCAAATGCCCCAGAGAATTTGGCCCTCTCTGCTTTCGTGCGGACTCCATCCTCAAAAGCACCTGTTTTCGCTTTCGGCATCCTCAGGAGCAAAAAAGACAAACGTCCAGCTTTTGCTGCCACAGCAGAGGTGCCAGCGGGGAAAAGTAATGCTGGTTCTCACTGCCTCCTGGAACCCTTTCAAATGCCCCAGACAATTTGGCCCTCTCTGCTTTCCTGCGGACTCCATCCTCAAAAGCACCTGTTTTCGCTTTCGGCAGCCTCCGGAGGAAAAAGACAAACGTCCAGCTTTTGCTGCCACAGCAAAGGTGCCAGCGGGGAAAAGTAATGCTGGTTCTCACTACCTCCTAGAACTCTTTCAAATGCCACAGACAATTTGGCCCTCTCTGCTTTCCTGCGGACTCCATCCTCAAAAGCACCTGTTTTCGCTTTCGGCATCCTCCAGAGCAAAAAAGACAAACGTCCAGGTTTTGCTGCCACAGCAAAGGTGCCAGCGGCGAAAAGTAATGCTGGTTCTCACTGCGTCCTGGAACCTCTTCAAATGCCCCAGACAATTTGGCCCTCTCTGCTTTCCTGCGGACTCCATCCTCAAAAGCACCTGTTTTCGCTTTCGGCAGCCTCCGGAGGAAAAAAGACAAACGTCCAGCTTTTGCTGCCACAGCAAAGGTGCCAGCGGGGAAAAGTAATGCTGGTTCTCACTGCGTCCTGGAACTCTTTCACATGCCCCAGACTATTTGGCCCTCTCTGCTTTCCTGCGGACTCCATCCTCAAACGCACCTGTTTTCGCTTTCGGCAACCTCCGGAGCAAAAAAGACAAACGTCCAGCTTTTGCTGCCACAGCAAAGGTGCCAGCGGGCAAAAGTAATGCTGGTTCTCACTGCCTCCTGGAACCCCTTCAAATGCCTCAGACCATTTGGCCCTCTCTGCTTTCCTGCGGACTCTATCCTCAAAAGCGCCTTTTTTCACTTTCGCCGCCCTCCAGTGGTAAAAAGACAAACGTCCAGCTTTTGCTGCCACAGCAAAGGTGCCAGCGGGGAAAAGTGATGCTGGTCCTCATTGCCTCCTGGAACCTCTTCAAATGCCCCAGACAATTTGGCCCTCTCTGCTTTCCTGCGGACTCCATCCTCAAAAGCACCTGTTTTCGCTTTCGGCAGCCTCCGGAGCAAAAAAGACAAACGTGCAGGTTTTCCTGCCACAGCAAAGGTGCCAGCGGGCAAAAGTAATGCTGGTTCTCACACCTCCTGGAACCTCTTCAATGCCACAGACAATTTGGCCCTCTCTGCTTTCCTGCGGACTCCATCCTCAAAAGTACCTGCTTTCGCTTTCGTCAACCTCAGGAGCAAAAAAGACAAACGTCCAGGTTTTGCTGCCACAGCAAAGGTGCCAGCGGGCAAAAGTAATGCTGGTTCTCACTGCCTCCTGGAACCCTTTCAAATGCCCCAGACAATTTGGCCCTCTCTGCTTTCCTTTCGACTCCATTCTCAAAAGCACCTGTTTTCGCTTTCGGCAGCCTCCGGAGCAAAAAAGACAAACGTCCAGGTTTTGCTGCCACAGCAAAGGTGCCAGCCGGGAAAAGTAATGCTGGTTCTCACTGCCTCCTGGAACTCTTTCAAATGCCCCAGACAATTTGGCCCTCTCTGCTTTCCTGCGGACTCCATCCTCTAAAGCACCTGTTTTCGCTTTCGGCATCCTCAGGAGCAAAAAAGACAAATTCCAGCTTTTGCTGCAACACCAAAGGTGCCACCGGGGAAAAGTAATGCTGGTTCTCACTGCCTCCTGGAACCCTTTCAAATGCCCCAGACAATTTGGCCCTCTCTGCTTTCCTGCGGACTCCATCCTCAAAAGCACCTGTTTTCGCTTTCGGCAACCTCAGGATCAAAAAAGACAAACATCCAGCTTTTGCTGCCACAGCAAAGGTGCCAGCGGGGAAAAGTAATGCTGGTTCTCACTGCCTCCTGGAACCCTTTCAAATGCCCCAGACAATTTGGCCCTCTCTACTTTCCTGCGGACTCCATCCTCAAAAGCACCTGTTTTCGCTTTCGGCATCCTCAGGAGCAAAAAAGACAAACGTCCAGCTTTTGCTGCCACAGCAAAGGTGCCACCGGGGAAAAGTAATGCTGGTTCTCACTGCCTCGTGGAACCCCTCCAAATGCCCCAGACCATTTGGCCCTCTCTGCTTTCCTGCAGGCTCTATCCTCAAAAGCGCCTTTTTTCACTTTCGCCGCCCTCCGGTGGTAAAAAGACAAACGTCCAGCTTTTGCTGCCACAGCAAAGGTGCCAGCGGGGAAAAGTGATGCTGGTCCTCATTGCCTCCTGGAACCTCTTCAAATGCCCCAGACAATTTGGCCCTCTCTGCTTTCCTGCGGACTCCATCCTCAAAAGCACCTGTTTTCGCTTTCGGCAGCCTCCCGAGCAAAAAAGACAAACGTCCAGCTTTTGCTGCCACAGCAAAGGTGCCAGCGGGGAAAAGTAATGCTGGTTCTCACTGCCTCCTAGAACTCTTTCAAATGCCACAGACAATTTGGCCCTCTCTTCTTTCCTGCGGACTCCATCCTCAAAAGCACCTGTTTTCGCTTTCGGCAACCTCAGGAGCAAAAAAGACAAACGTCCAGGTTTTGATGCCACAGCAAAGGTGCCAGCCGGGAAAAGTAATGCTGGTTCTCACTGCCTCCTGGAACCCTTTCAAATGCCCCAGACAATTTGGCCCTCTCTGCTTTCCTGCGGACTCCATCCTCAAAAGCACCTGTTTTCGCTTTCGGCATCCTCAGGAGCAAAAAAGACAAACGTCCAGCTTTGCTGCCACAGCAAAGGTGCCACCGGGGAAAAGTAATGCTGGTTCTCACTGCCTCCTGGAACCCCTCCAAATGCCCCAGACCAATTGGCCCTCTCTGCTTTCCTGCGGACTCTATCCTCAAAGCGCCTTTTTTCACTTTCGCCGCCCTCCGGTGGTAAAAAGACAAACGTCCAGCTTTTGCTGCCACAGCAAAGGTGCCAGCGGGGAAAAGTGATGCTGGTCCTCATTGCCTCCTGGAACCTCTTCAAATGCCCCAGACAATTTGGCCCTCTCTGCTTTCCTGCGGACTCCATCCTCAAAAGCACCTGTTTTCGCTTTCGGCAGCCTCCGGAGGAAAAAAGACAAACGTCCAGCTTTTCCTGCCACAGCAAAGGTTGCCAGCGGGCAAAAGTAATGCTGGTTCTCACACCTCCTGGAACCTCTTCAAATGCCACAGACAATTTGGCCCTCTCTGCTTTCCTGCGGACTCCATCCTCAAAAGTACCTGCTTTCGCTTTCGTCAACCTCAGGAGCAAAAAAGACAAACGTCCAGGTTTTGCTGCCACAGCAAAGGTGCCAGCGGGGAAAGTTATGCTGGTCCTCATTGCCTCCTGGAACCTATTCAAATGCCACAGACAATTTGGCCCTCTCTGCTTTCCTGCGGACTCCATCCTCAAAAGCATCTGTTTTCGCTTTCGGAAACCTCAGGAGCAAAAAAGACAAACGTGCAGGTTTTCCTGCCACAGCAAAGGTGCCAGCGGGCAAAAGTAATGCTGGTTCTCACTGCCTCCTGGAACCCTTTCAAATGCCCCAGACAATTTGGCCCTCTCTGCTTTCCTGCGGACTCCATTCTCAAAAGCACCTGTTTTCGCTTTCGGCAGCCTCCGGAGCAAAAAAGACAAACGTCCAGGTTTTGCTGCCACAGCAAAGGTGCCAGCCGGGAAAAGTAATGCTGGTTCTCACTGCCTCCTGGAACCCTTTCAAATGCCCCAGACAATTTGGCCCTCTCTGCTTTCCTGCGGACTCCATCCTCAAAAGCACTTGTTTTCGCTTTCGGCATCCTCAGGAGCAAAAAAGACAAATTCCAGCTTTTGCTGCAACACCACAGGTGCCAGCGGGGAAAAGTAATGCTGGTTCTCACTGCCTCCTGGAACCCTTTCAAATGCCCCAGACAATTTGGCCCTCTCTGCTTTCCTGCGGACTCCATCCTCAAAAGCACCTTTTTTCGCTTTCGGCATCCTCCAGAGCAAAAAAGACAAACGTCCAGCTTTTGCTGCCACAGCAAAGGTGCCAGCGGGCAAAAGTAATGCTGGTTCTCACTGCCTCCTGGAACCCTTTCAAATGCCCCAGACAATTTGGCCCTCTCTGCTTTCCTGCGGACTCCATCCTCAAAAGCATCTGTTTTCGCTTTCGGCATCCTCAGGAGCAAAAAAGACAAACGTCCAGCTTTTGCTGCCACAGCAAAGGTGCCAGCGGGGAAAAGTGATGCTGGTCCTCATTGCCTCCTGGAACCTCTTCAAAAGCCACAGACAATTTGGCCCTCTCTGCTTTCCTGCGGACTCCATCCTCAAAAGCACCTGTTTTCGCTTTCGGCAGCCTCCGGAGCAAAAAAGACAAACGTCCAGCTTTTGCTGCCACAGCAAAGGTGCCAGCGGGGAAAAGTAATGCTGGTCCTCATTGCCTCCTGGAACCTCTTCAAAAGCCACAGACAATTTGGCCCTCTCTGCTTTCCTGCGGACTCCATCCTCAAAAGCACCTGTTTTCGCTTTCGGCAACCTCCGGAGCAAAAAAGACAAACGTCCAGGTTTTGCTGCCACAGCAAAGGTGCCAGCGGGGAAAAGTAATGCTGGTTCTCACTGCCTCCTGGAACCCTTTCAAATGCCCCAGACAATTTGGCCCTCTCTGCTTTCCTGCGGACTCCATCCTCAAAAGCACCTGTTTTCGCTTTCGGCAGCCTCCGGAGCAAAAAAGACAAACGTCCAGGTTTTGCTGCCACAGCAAAGGTGCCAGCAGGGAAAAGTAATGCTGGTCCTCATTGCCTCCTGGAACCTCTTCAAAAGCCACAGACAATTTGGCCCTCTCTGCTTTCCTGCGGACTCCATCCTCAAAAGCACCTGTTTTCGCTTTCGGCAACCTCCAGAGCAAAAAAGACAAACGTCCAGGTTTTGCTGCCACAGCAAAGGTGCCAGCGGGGAAAAGTAATGCTGGTTCTCACTGCCTCCTGGAACCCTTTCAAATGCCCCAGACAATTTGGCCCTCTCTGCTTTCCTGCGGACTCCATCCTCAAAAGCACCTGTTTTCGCTTTCGGCAGCCTCCGGAGGAAAAAAACAAACGTCCAGGTTTTGCTGCCACAGCAAAGGTGCCAGCCGGGAAAAGTAATGCTGGTTCTCACTGCCTCCTGGAACTCTTTCAAATGCCCCAGACAATTTGGCCCTCTCTGCTTTCCTGCGGACTCCATCCTCAAAAGCACCTGTTTTTGCTTTCGGCAACCTCCGGAGTAAAAAAGACAAACGTCCAGATTTTGCTGCCACAGCAGAGGTGCCAGCGGGCAAAAGTAATGCTGGTTCTCACTGCCTCCTGGAACCCTTTCAAATGCCCCAGACAATTTGGCCCTCTCTGCTTTCCTGCGGACTCCATGCTCAAAAGCACCTGTTTTCGCTTTCGGCAGCCTCCGGAGCAAAAAAGACAAAGGTCCAGGTTTTGCTGCCACAGCAAAGGTGCCAGCCGGGAAAAGTAATGCTGGTTCTCACTGCCTCCTGGAACTCTTTCAAATGCCCCAGACAATTTGGCCCTCTCTGCTTTCCTGCGGACTCCATCCTCAAAAGCACCTGTTTTCGCTTTCGGCAGCCTCCGGAGCAAAAAAGACAAACGACCAGCTTTTGCTGCCACAGCAAAGGTGCCACCGGGGAAAAGTAATGCCGGTTCTCACTGCCTCCTTGAACCCTTTCAAATGCCCCAGACAATTTGGCCCTCTCTGCTTTCCTGCGGACTCCATCCTCAAAAGCACCTGTTTTCGCTTTCGGCAGCCTCCGGAGCAAAAAAGCCAAACGTCCAGCTTTTGCTGCCACAGCAAAGGTGCCAGCGGGGAAAAGTAATGCTGGTTCTCACTGCCTCCTGGAACCCTTTCAAATGCCCCAGACAATTTGGCCCTCTCTGCTTTCCTGCGGACTCCATCCTCAAAAGCACCTGTTTTCGCTTTCGGCAGCCTCCGGAGCAAAAAAGACAAACGTCCAGCTTTTGCTGCCACAGCAAAGGTGCCAGCGGGGAAAAGTAATGCTGGTCCTCATTACCTCCTGGAACCTCTTCAAAAGCAACAGACAATTTGGCCCTCTCTGCTTTCCTGCGGACTCCATCCTCAAAAGCACCTGTTTTCGCTTTCGGCAACCTCAGGAGCAAAAAAGACAAACGTCCAGGTTTTCCTGCCACAGCAAAGGTGCCAGCGGGGAAAAGTAATGCTGGTTCTCACTGCCTCCTGGAACCCTTTCAAATGCCCCAGACAATTTGGCCCTCTCTGCTTTCCTGCGGACTCCATCCTCAAAAGCACCTGTTTTCGCTTTCGGCAGCCTCCAGAGCAAAAAAGACAAACGTCCAGGTTTTGCTGCCACAGCAAAGGTGCCAGCGGGCAAAAGTAATGCTGGTTCTCACTACCTCCTGGAACTCTTTCAAATGCCCCAGACAATTTGGCCCTCTCTGCTTTCCTGCGGACTCCATCCTCAAAAGCACCTGTTTTTGCTTTCGGCAACCTCCGGAGTAAAAAAGACAAACGTCCAGATTTTGCTGCCACAGCAGAGGTGCCAGCGGGGAAAAGTAATGCTGGTTCTCACTGCCTCCTGGAACCCTTTCAAATGCCCCAGACAATTTGGCCCTCTCTGCTTTCCTGCGGACTCCATCCTCAAAAGCACCTGTTTTCGCTTTCGGCAGCCTCCGGAGCAAAAAAGACAAACGTCCAGGTTTTGCTGCCACAGCAAAGATGCCAGCGGGGAAAAGTAATGCTGGTTCTCACTGCCTCCTGGAACCTCTTCAAATGCCACAGACAATTTGGCCCTCTCTGCTTTCCTGCGGACTTCTTCCGCAAAAGCACCTGTTTTGGCTTTCGGCAACCTCCGGAGCAAAAAAGACAAACGTCCAGGTTTTGATGCCACAGCAAAGGTGCCAGCAGGGAAAAGTAATGCTGGTTCTCACTACCTCCTGGAACTCTTTCAAATGCCCCAGAGAATTTGGCCCTCTCTGCTTTCCTGTGGACTCCATCCTCAAAAGCACCTTTTTTCGTTTTCGGCAGCCTCCGGAGTAAAAAAGACAAACGTCCAGATTTTGCTGCCACAGCAGAGGTGCCAGCGGGGAAAAGTAATGCTGGTTCTCACTGCCTCCTGGAACCCTTTCAAATGCCCCAGACAATTTGGCCCTCTCTGCTTTCCTGCGGACTCCATCCTCAAAAGCACCTGTTTTCGCTTTCGGCAGCCTCCGGAGGAAAAAAACAAACGTCCAGGTTTTGCTGCCACAGCAAAGGTGCCAGCCGGGAAAAGTAATGCTGGTTCTCACTGCCTCCTGGAACTCTTTCAAATGCCCCAGACAATTTGGCCCTCTCTGCTTTCCTGCGGACTCCATCCTCAAAAGCACCTGTTTTTGCTTTCGGCAACCTCCGGAGTAAAAAAGACAAACGTCCAGCTTTTGCTGCCACAGCAGAGGTGCCAGCGGGCAAAAGTAATGCTGGTTCTCACTGCCTCCTGGAACCCTTTCAAATGCCCCAGACAATTTGGCCCTCTCTGCTTTCCTGCGGACTCCATGCTCAAAAGCACCTGTTTTCGCTTTCGGCAGCCTCCGGAGCAAAAAAGACAAACGTCCAGGTTTTGCTGCCACAGCAAAGGTGCCAGCTGGGAAAAGTAATGCTGGTTCTCACTGCCTCCTGGAACTCTTTCAAATGCCCCAGACAATTTGGCCCTCTCTGCTTTCCTGCGGACTCCATCCTCAAAAGCACCTGTTTTCGCTTTCGGCAGCCTCCGGAGCAAAAAAGACAAACGACCAGCTTTTGCTGCCACAGCAAAGGTGCCAGCGGGGAAAAGTAATGCTGGTTCTCACTGCCTCCTGGAACCCTTTCAAATGCCCCAGACAATTTGGCCCTCTCTGCTTTCCTGCGGACTCCATCCTCAAAAGCACCTGTTTTCGCTTTCGGCAGCCTCCGGAGCAAAAAAGACAAACGTCCAGCTTTTGCTGCCACAGCAAAGGTGCCAGCGGGGAAAAGTAATGCTGGTCCTCATTACCTCCTGGAACCTCTTCAAAAGCAACAGACAATTTGGCCCTCTCTGCTTTCCTGCGGACTCCATCCTCAAAAGCACCTGTTTTCGCTTTCGGCAACCTCAGGAGCAAAAAAGACAAACGTCCAGGTTTTCCTGCCACAGCAAAGGTGCCAGCGGGCAAAAGTAATGCTGGTTCTCACTGCCTCCTGGAACCCTTTCAAATGCCCCAGACAATTTGGCCCTCTCTGCTTTCCTGCGGACTCCATCCTCAAAAGCACCTGTTTTCGCTTTCGGCAGCCTCCAGAGCAAAAAAGACAAACGTCCAGGTTTTGCTGCCACAGCAAAGGTGCCAGCGGGCAAAAGTAATGCTGGTTCTCACTACCTCCTGGAACTCTTTCAAATGCCCCAGGACAATTTGGCCCTCTCTGCTTTCCTGCGGACTCCATCCTCAAAAGCACCTGTTTTTGCTTTCGGCAACCTCCGGAGTAAAAAAGACAAACGTCCAGATTTTGCTGCCACAGCAGAGGTGCCAGCGGGGAAAAGTAATGCTGGTTCTCACTGCCTCCTGGAACCCTTTCAAATGCCCCAGACAATTTGGCCCTCTCTGCTTTCCTGCGGACTCCATCCTCAAAAGCACCTGTTTTCGCTTTCGGCAGCCTCCGGAGCAAAAAAGACAAACGTCCAGGTTTTGCTGCCACAGCAAAGATGCCAGCGGGGAAAAGTAATGCTGGTTCTCACTGCCTCCTGGAATCTCTTCAAATGCCACAGACAATTTGGCCCTCTCTGCTTTCCTTCGGACTTCTTCCGCAAAAGCACCTGTTTTGGCTTTCGGCAACCTCCGGAGCAAAAAAGACAAACGTCCAGCTTTTGATGCCACAGCAAAGGTGCCAGCCGGGAAAAGTAATGCTGGTTCTCACTGCCTCCTGGAACTCTTTCAAATGCCCCAGAAAATTTGGCCCTCTCTGCTTTCCTGCGGACTCCATCCTCAAAAGCACCTTTTTTCGCTTTCGGCAGCCTCTAGAGCAAAAAAGACAAACGTCCAGGTTTTGCTGCCACAGCAAAGGTGCCAGCAGGGAAAAGTAATGCTGGTTCTCACTACCTCCTGGAACTCTTTCAAATGCCCCAGAGAATTTGGCCCTCTCTGCTTTCCTGCGGACTCCATCCTCAAAAGCACCTTTTTTCGTTTTCGGCAGCCTCCGGAGTAAAAAAGACAAACGTCCAGATTTTGCTGCCACAGCAGAGGTGCCAGCGGGGAAAAGTAATGCTGGTTCTCACTGCCTCCTGGAACCCTTTCAAATGCCCCAGACAATTTGGCCCTCTCTGCTTTCCTGCGGACTCAATCCTCAAAAGCACCTGTTTTCGCTTTCGGCAGCCTCCGGAGCAAAAAAGACAAACGTCCAGGTTTTGCTGCCACAGCAAAGGTGCCAGCGGGCAAAAGTAATGCTGGTTCTCACTACCTCCTAGAACTCTTTCAAATGCCACAGACTATTTGGCCCTCTCTGCTTTCCTGCGGACTCCATCCTCAAAAGCACCTGTTTTCGCTTTTGGCATCCTCAGGAGCAAAAAAAGAAAAACGTCCAGGTTTTGCTGCCACAGCAAAGGTGCCAGCGGGGAAAAGTAGTGCTGGTTCTCACTGCCTCCTGGAACCCTTTCAAATGCCCCAGACAATTTGGCCCTCTCTGCTTTCCTGCGGACTCCATCCTCAAAAGCAGCTGTTTTCGCTTTCCGCAGCCTCCAGTGCAAAAAAGACAAACGTCCAGATTTTGCTGCCACAGCAGAGGTGCCAGCGGGGAAAAGTAATGCTGGTTCTCACTGCCTCCTGGAACCCTTTCAAATGCCCCAGACAATTTGGCCCTCTCTGCTTTCCTGCGGACTCTATCCTCAAAAGCACCTGTTTTCGCTTTCGGCAGCCTCCGGAGCAAAAAAGACAAACGTCCAGCTTTTGCTGCCACAGCAAAGGTGCCAGCGGGGAAAAGTAATGCTGGTTCTCACTACCTCCTAGAACTCTTTCAAATGCCACAGACAATTTGGCCCTCTCTTCTTTCCTGCGGACTCCATCCTCAAAAGCACCTGTTTTCGCTTTCGGCAGCCTCCAGAGCAAAAAAGACAAACGTCCAGGTTTTGCTGCCACAGCAAAGATGCCAGCGGGGAAAAGTAATGCTGGTTCTCACTGCCTCCTGGAACCTCTTCAGATGCCACAGACAATTTGGCCCTCTCTGCTTTCCTGCGGACTCTATCCTCAAAAGCACCTGTTTTCCCTTTCGGCAGCCTCCGAGGCAAAAAAGACAAACGTCTAGCTTTTGCTGCCACAGCAAAGGTGCCAGCCGGGAAAAGTAATGCTGGTTCTCACTGCCTCCTGGAACTCTTTCAAATGCCCCAGACAATTTGGCCCTCTCTGCTTTCCTGCGGACTCCATCCTCAAAAGCACCTTTTTTCGCTTTCGGCATCCTCAGGAGCAAAAAAGACAAACGTCCAGCTTTTGCTGCCACAGCAAAGGTGCCAGCGGGGAAAAGTAATGCTGGTTCTCACTGCCTCGTGGAACCCCTCCAAATGCCCCAGACCATTTGGCCCTCTCTGCTTTCCTGCAGGCTCTATCCTCAAAAGCGCCTTTTTTCACTTTCGCCGCCCTCCGGTGGTAAAAAGACAAACGTCCAGCTTTTGCTGCCACAGCAAAGGTGCCAGCGGGGAAAAGTAATGCTGGTCCTCATTGCCTCCTGGAACCTCTTCAAATGCGCCAGACAATTTGGCCCTCTCTGCTTTCCTGCGGACTCCATCCTCAAAAGCACCTGTTTTCGCTTTCGGCAGCCTCCGGAGCAAAAAAGACAAACGTCCAGCTTTTGATGCCACAGCAAAGGTGCCAGCCGGGAAAAGTAATGCTGGTTCTCACTGCCTCCTGGAACTCTTTCAAATGCCACAGACAATTTGGCCCTCTCTGCTTTCCTGCGGACTCCATCCTCAAAAGCACCTGTTTTCGCTTTTGGCATCCTCAGGAGCAAAAAAGACAAACGTCCAGCTTTTGCTGCCACAGCAAAGGTGCCAGCGGCGAAAAGTAATGCTGGTTCTCACTGCCTCCTGGAACCCTTTCAAATGCCCCAGAAAATTTGGCCCTCTCTGCTTTCCTGCGGACTCCATCCTCAAAAGCACCTTTTTTCGCTTTCGGCAGCCTCTAGAGCAAAAAAGACAAACGTCCAGGTTTTGCTGCCACAGCAAAGGTGCCAGCAGGGAAAAGTAATGCTGGTTCTCACTACCTCCTGGAACTCTTTCAAATGCCCCAGAGAATTTGGCCCTCTCTGCTTTCCTGCGGACTCCATCCTCAAAAGCACCTTTTTTCGTTTTCGGCAGCCTCCGGAGTAAAAAAGACAAACGTCCAGATTTTGCTGCCACAGCAGAGGTGCCAGCGGGGAAAAGTAATGCTGGTTCTCACTGCCTCCTGGAACCCTTTCAAATGCCCCAGACAATTTGGCCCTCTCTGCTTTCCTGCGGACTCAATCCTCAAAAGCACCTGTTTTCGCTTTCGGCAGCCTCCGGAGCAAAAAAGACAAACGTCCAGGTTTTGCTGCCACAGCAAAGGTGCCAGCGGGCAAAAGTAATGCTGGTTCTCACTACCTCCTAGAACTCTTTCAAATGCCACAGACTATTTGGCCCTCTCTGCTTTCCTGCGGACTCCATCCTCAAAAGCACCTGTTTTCGCTTTTGGCATCCTCAGGAGCAAAAAAGAAAAACGTCCAGGTTTTGCTGCCACAGCAAAGGTGCCAGCGGGGAAAAGTAATGCTGGTTCTCACTGCCTCCTGGAACCCTTTCAAATGCCCCAGACAATTTGGCCCTCTCTGCTTTCCTGCGGACTCCATCCTCAAAAGCACCTTTTTTCGCTTTCCGCAGCCTCCAGAGCAAAAAAGACAAACGTCCAGCTTTTGCTGCCACAGCAGAGGTGCCAGCGGGGAAAAGTAATGCTGGTTCTCACTGCCTCCTGGAACCCTTTCAAATGCCCCAGACAATTTGGCCCTCTCTGCTTTCCTGCGGACTCTATCCTCAAAAGCACCTGTTTTCGCTTTCGGCAGCCTCCGGAGCAAAAAAGACAAACGTCCAGCTTTTGCTGCCACAGCAAAGGTGCCAGCGGGGAAAAGTAATGCTGGTTCTCACTACCTCCTAGAACTCTTTCAAATGCCACAGACAATTTGGCCCTCTCTTCTTTCCTGCGGACTCCATCCTCAAAAGCACCTGTTTTCGCTTTCGGCAGCCTCCAGAGCAAAAAAGACAAACGTCCAGGTTTTGCTGCCACAGCAAAGATGCCAGCGGGGAAAAGTAATGCTGGTTCTCACTGCCTCCTGGAACCTCTTCAGATGCCACAGACAATTTGGCCCTCTCTGCTTTCCTGCGGACTCTATCCTCAAAAGCACCTGTTTTCCCTTTCGGCAGCCTCCGAGGCAAAAAAGACAAACGTCTAGCTTTTGCTGCCACAGCAAAGGTGCCAGCCGGGAAAAGTAATGCTGGTTCTCACTGCCTCCTGGAACTCTTTCAAATGCCCCAGACAATTTGGCCCTCTCTGCTTTCCTGCGGACTCCATCCTCAAAAGCACCTTTTTTCGCTTTCGGCATCCTCAGGAGCAAAAAAGACAAACGTCCAGCTTTTGCTGCCACAGCAAAGGTGCCAGCGGGGAAAAGTAATGCTGGTTCTCACTGCCTCGTGGAACCCCTCCAAATGCCCCAGACCATTTGGCCCTCTCTGCTTTCCTGCAGGCTCTATCCTCAAAAGCGCCTTTTTTCACTTTCGCCGCCCTCCGGTGGTAAAAAGACAAACGTCCAGCTTTTGCTGCCACAGCAAAGGTGCCAGCGGGGAAAAGTAATGCTGGTCCTCATTGCCTCCTGGAACCTCTTCAAATGCCCCAGACAATTTGGCCCTCTCTGCTTTCCTGCGGACTCCATCCTCAAAAGCACCTGTTTTCGCTTTCGGCAGCCTCCGGAGCAAAAAAGACAAACGTCCAGCTTTTGCTGCCACAGCAAAGGTGCCAGCGGGGAAAAGTAATGCTGGTTCTCACTGCGCCCTGGAACCTCTTCAAATGCCACAGACAATTTGGCCCTCTCTGCTTTCCTGCGGACTCCATCCTCAAAAGTACCTGTTTTCGCTTTCGTCAACCTCAGGAGCAAAAAAGACAAACGTCCAGGTTTTGGTGCCACAGCAAATGTGCCAGCGGGGAAAGTTATGCTGGTCCTCATTGCCTCCTGGAACCTCTTCAAATGCCACAGACAATTTTGCCCTCTCTGCTTTCCTGCGGACTCCATCCTCAAAAGCACCTGTTTTCGCTTTCGGCAGCCTCCAGAGCAAAAAAGACAAACGTCCAGGTTTTGCTGCCACAGCAAAGGTGCCAGCGGGGAAAAGTGATGCTGGTCCTCATTGCCTCCTGGAACCTCTTCAAAAGCCACAGACAATTTGGCCCTCTCTGCTTTCCTGCGGACTCCATCCTCAAAAGCACCTGTTTTCGCTTTCGGCAACCTCTGGAGCAAAAAAGACAAACGTCCAGGATTTGCTGCCACAGCAAAGGTGCCAGCGGGGAAAAGTAATGCTGGTTCTCACTGCCTCCTGGAACCCTTTCAAATGCCCCAGACAATTTGGCCCTCTCTGCTTTTCTGCGGACTCCATCCTCAAAAGCACCTGTTTTCGCTTTCGGCAGCCTCCGGAGCAAAAAAGACAAAGGTCCAGCTTTTGCTGCCACAGCAAAGGTGCCAGCCGGGAAAAGTAATGCTGGTTCTCACTGCCTCCTGGAACCTCTTCAAAAGCCACAGACAATTTGGCCCTCTCTGCTTTCCTGCGGACTCCATCCTCAAAAGCACCTGTTTTCGCTTTCGGCAACCTCAGGAGCAAAAAAGACAAACGTCCAGCTTTTGCTGCCACAGCAAAGGTGCCAGCGGGGAAAAGTAATGCTGGTTCTCACTGCCTCCTGGAACCCTTTCAAATGCCCCAGACAATTTGGCCCTCTCTGCTTTCCTGCGGACTCCATGCTCAAAAGCACCTGTTTTCGCTTTCGGCAGCCTCCGGAGCAAAAAAGACAAACGTCCAGCTTTTGCTGCCACAGCAAAGGTGCCACCGGGGAAAAGTAATGCCGGTTCTCACTGCCTCCTGGAACCCTTTCAAATGCCCCAGACAATTTGGCCCTCTCTGCTTTCCTGCGGACTCCATCCTCAAAAGCACCTGTTTTCGCTTTCGGCAGCCTCCGGAGCAAAAAAGACAAACGTCCAGCTTTTGCTGCCACAGCAAAGGTGCCACCGGGGAAAAGTAATGCTGGTCCTCATTACCTCCTGGAACCTCTTCAAAAGCCACAGACAATTTGGCCCTCTCTGCTTTCCTGCGGACTCCATCCTCAAAAGCACCTGTTTTCGCTTTCGGCAACCTCAGGAGCAAAAAAGACAAACGTCCAGGTTTTCCTGCCACAGCAAAGGTGCCAGCGGGCAAAAGTAATGCTGGTTCTCACTTCCTCCTGGAACCCTTTCAAATGCCCCAGACAATTTGGCCCTCTCTGCTTTCCTGCGGACTCCATCCTCAAAAGCACCTGTTTTCGCTTTCGGCAGCCTCCAGAGCAAAAAAGACAAAAGTCCAGGTTTTGCTGCCACAGCAAAGGTGCCAGCGGGCAAAAGTAATGCTGGTTCTCACTACCTCCTGGAACTCTTTCAAATGCCCCAGACAATTTGGCCCTCTCTGCTTTCCTGCGGACTCCATCCTCAAAAGCACCTGTTTTTGCTTTCGGCAACCTCCGGAGTAAAAAAGACAAACGTCCAGATTTTGCTGCCACAGCAGAGGTGCCAGCGGGGAAAAGTAATGCTGGTTCTCACTGCCTCCTGGAACCCTTTCAAATGCCCCAGACAATTTGGCCCTCTCTGCTTTCCTGCAGACTCCATCCTCAAAAGCACCTGTTTTCGCTTTCGGCAACCTCAGGAGCAAAAAAGACAAACGTCCAGCTTTTGCTGCCACAGCAAAGGTGCCAGCGGGGAAAAGTAATGCTGGTTCTCACTGCCTCCTGGAACCCTTTCAAATGCCCCAGACAATTTGGCCCTCTCTGCTTTCCTGCGGACTCCATGCTCAAAAGCACCTGTTTTCGCTTTCGGCAGCCTCCGGAGCAAAAAAGACAAACGTCCAGGTTTTGCTGCCACAGCAAAGGTGCCACCGGGGAAAAGTAATGCTGGTTCTCACTGCCTCCTGGAACTCTTTCAAATGCCCCAGACAATTTGGCCCTCTCTGCTTTCCTGCGGACTCCATCCTCAAAAGCACCTGTTTTCGCTTTCGGCAGCCTCCGAAGCAAAAAAGACAAACGACCAGCTTTTGCTGCCACAGCAAAGGTGCCACCGGGGAAAAGTAATGCCGGTTCTCACTGCCTCCTGGAACCCTTTCAAATGCCCCAGACAATTTGGCCCTCTCTGCTTTCCTGCGGACTCCATCCTCAAAAGCACCTGTTTTCGCTTTCGGCAGCCTCAGGAGCAAAAAAGCCAAACGTCCAGCTTTTGCTGCCACAGCAAAGGTGCCAGCGGGGAAAAGTAATGCTGGTTCTCACTGCCTCCTGGAACCCTTTCAAATGCCCCAGACAATTTGGCCCTCTCTGCTTTCCTGCGGACTCCATCCTCAAAAGCACCTGTTTTCGCTTTCGGCAGCCTCCGGAGCAAAAAAGACAAACGTCCAGCTTTTGCTGCCACAGCAAAGGTGCCAGCGGGGAAAAGTAATGCTGGTCCTCATTACCTCCTGGAACCTCTTCAAAAGCCACAGACAATTTGGCCCTCTCTGCTTTCCTGCGGACTCCATCCTCAAAAGCACCTGTTTTCGCTTTCGGCAACCTCAGGAGCAAAAAAGACAAACGTCCAGGTTTTCCTGCCACAGCAAAGGTGCCAGCGGGCAAAAGTAATGCTGGTTCTCACTTCCTCCTGGAACCCTTTCAAATGCCCCAGACAATTTGGCCCTCTCTGCTTTCCTGCGGACTCCATCCTCAAAAGCACCTGTTTTCGCTTTCGGCAGCCTCCAGAGCAAAAAAGACAAAAGTCCAGGTTTTGCTGCCACAGCAAAGGTGCCAGCGGGCAAAAGTAATGCTGGTTCTCACTACCTCCTGGAACTCTTTCAAATGCCCCAGACAATTTGGCCCTCTCTGCTTTCCTGCGGACTCCATCCTCAAAAGCACCTGTTTTTGCTTTCGGCAACCTCCGGAGTAAAAAAGACAAACGTCCAGATTTTGCTGCCACAGCAGAGGTGCCAGCGGGGAAAAGTAATGCTGGTTCTCACTGCCTCCTGGAACCCTTTCAAATGCCCCAGACAATTTGGCCCTCTCTGCTTTCCTGCAGACTCCATCCTCAAAAGCACCTGTTTTCGTTTTCGGCAACCTCAGGAGCAAAAAAGACAAACGTCCAGGTTTTGCTGCCACAGCAAAGATGCCAGCGGGGAAAAGTAATGCTGGTTCTCAGTGCGTCCTGGAACCTCTTCAAATGCCACAGACAATTTGGCCCTCTCTGCTTTCCTGCGGACTCCTTCCGCAAAAGCACCTGTTTTCGCTTTCGGCAACCTCCGGAGCAAAAAAGACAAACGTCCAGGTTTTGATGCCACAGCAAAGGTGCCAGCCGGGAAAAGTAATGCTGGTTCTCACTGCCTCCTGGAACTCTTTCAAATGCCCCAGACTATTTGGCCCTCTCTGCTTTCCTGCGGACTCCATCCTCAAAAGCACCTGTTTTCGCTTTTGGCATCCTCAGGAGCAAAAAAGAAAAACGTCCAGCTTTTGCTGCCACAGCAAAGGTGCCAGCAAGGAAAAGTAATGCTGGTTCTCACTGCCTCCTGGAACCCTTTCAAATGCCCCAGACAATTTGGCCCTCTCTGCTTTCCTGCTAACTCCATCCTCAGAAGCACCTTTTTTCGCTTTCCGCAGCCTCCAAAGCAAAAAAGACAAACGTCCAGGTTTTGCTGCCACAGCAAAGGTGCCAGCGGGGAAAAGTAATGCTGGTTCTCACTACCTCCTGGAACTCTTTCAAATGCCACAGACAATTTGGCCCTCTCTGCTTTCCTGCGGACTCCATCCTCAAAAGCACCTGTTTTTGCTTTCGGCAACCTCCGGAGTAAAAAAGACAAACGTCCAGATTTTGCTGCCACAGCAGAGGTGCCAGCGGGGAAAAGTAATGCTGGTTCTCACTGCCTCCTGGAACCCTTTCAAATGCCCCAGACAATTTGGCCCTCTCTGCTTTCCTGCGGACTCCATCCTCAAAAGCACCTGTTTTCGCTTTCGGCAGCCTCCGGAGCAAAAAAGACAAACGTCCAGCTTTTGCTGCCACAGCAAAGGTGCCAGCGGGGAAAAGTAATGCTGGTTCTCACTACCTCCTAGAACTCTTTCAAATGCCACAGACAATTTGGCCCTCTCTTCTTTCCTGCGGTCTCCATCCTCAAAAGCACCTGTTTTTGCTTTCGGCAACCTCCGGAGCAAAAAAGACAAACGTCCAGGTTTTGCTGCCACAGCAAAGATGCCAGCGGGGAAAAGTAATGCTGGTTCTCACTGCGTCCTGGAACCTCTTCAAATGCCACAGACAATTTGGCCCTCTCTGCTTTCCTGCGGACTCTATCCTCAAAAGCACCTGTTTTCGCTTTCGGCAGACTCCGAGGCAAAAAAGACAAACGTCTAGCTTTTGCTGCCACAGCAAAGGTGCCAGCCGGGAAAAGTAATGCTGGTTCTCACTGTGTCCTGGAACCTCTTCAAATGCCACAGACAATTTGGCCCTCTCTGCTTTCCTGCGGACTCCATCCTCAAAAGTACCTGTTTTCGCTTTCGTCAAACTCAGGAGCAAAAAAGACAAACGTCCAGGTTTTGCTGCCACAGCAAAGGTGCCAGCGGGGAATGTTATGCTGGTCCTCATTGCCTCCTGGAACCTCTTCAAATGCCACAGACAATTTGGCCCTCTCTGCTTTCCTGCGGACTCCATCCTCAAAAGCACCTGTTTTTGCTTTCGACAACCTCCGGAGTAAAAAAGACAAATGTCCAGATGTTGCTGCCACAGCAGAGGTGGCAGCGGGGAAAAGTAATGCTGGTTCTCACTGCCTCCTGGAACCCTTTAAAATGCCCCAGACAATTTGGCCCTCTCTGCTTTCCTGCGGACTCCATCCTCAAAAGCACCTTTTTTCGCTTTCTGCATCCTCCAGAGCAAAAAAGACAAACGTCCAGCTTTTGCTGCCACAGCAAAGGTGCCACCGGGGAAAAGTAATGCTGGTTCTCACTGCCTCCTGGAACCCTTTCAAATGCCCCAGACAATTTGGCCCTCTCTGCTTTCCTGCGGACTCCATCCTCAAAAGCACCTGTTTTCGCTTTCGGCAACCTCAGGAGGAAAAAAGACAAACGTCCAGCTTTTGCTGCCACAGCAAAGGTGCCAGCGGGGAAAAGTAATGCTGGTTCTCACTGCCTCCTGGAACCCTTTCAAATGCCACAGACAATTTGGCCCTCTCTACTTTCTTGCGGACTCCATCCTCAAAAGCACCTTTTTTCGCTTTCGGCAGCCTCCAGAGCAAAAAAGACAAACGTCCAGCTTTTGCTGCCACAGCAAAGGTGCCAGCGGCAAAAAGTAATGCTGGTTCTCACTGCCTCCTGGAACCCCTTCAAATGCCCCAGACCATTTGGCCCTCTCTGCTTTCCTGCGGACTCTATCCTCAAAAGCGCCTTTTTTCACTTTCGGCGCCCTCGGGTGGTAAAAAGACAAACGTCCAGCTTTTGCTGCCACAGCAAAGGTGCCAGCGGGGAAAAGTGATGCTGGTCCTCATTACCTCCTGGAACCTCTTCAAAAGCCACAGACAATTTGGCCCTCTCTGCTTTCCTGCGGACTCCATCCTCAAAAGCACCTGTTTTCGCTTTCGGCAACCTCCGGAGCAAAAAAGACAAACGTCCAGGTTTTGCTGCCACAGCAATGGTGCTGGCCGGGAAAAGTAATGATGGTTCTCACTGCCTCCTGGAACCCTTTCAAATGCCCCAGACAATTTGGCCCTCTCTGCTTTCCTGCGGACTCCATCCTCAAAAGCACCTGTTTTCGCTTTCGGCAGCCTCCGGAGCAAAAAAGACAAATGTCCAGCTTTTGCTGCCACAGCAAAGGTGCCAGCCGGGAAAAGTAATGCTGGTTCTCACTGCCTCCTGGAACTCTTTCAAATGCCCCAGACAATTTGGCCCTCTCTGCTTTCCTGCGGACTCCATCCTCAAAAGCACCTGTTTTCGCTTTCGGCAGCCTCCAGAGCAAAATAGACAAACGTCCAGGTTTTGCTGCCACAGCAAAGATGCCAGCGGGGAAAAGTAATGCTGGTTCTCACTACCTCCTGGAACTCTTTCAAATGCCACAGACAATTTGGCCCTCTCTGCTTTCCTGCGGACTCCATCCTCAAAAGCACCTGTTTTTGCTTTCGGCAACCTCCTGAGCAAAAAAGACAAACGTCCAGCTTTTGCTGCCACAGCAGAGGTGCCAGCGGGGAAAAGTAATGCTGGTTCTCACTGCCTCCTGGAACCCTTTCAAATGCCCCAGACAATTTGGCCCTCTCTGCTTTCCTGCGGACTCCATCCTCAAAAGCACCTGTTTTCGCTTTCGGCAGCCTCCAGAGCAAAAAAGACAAAACGTCCAGCTTTTGCTGCCACAGCAAAGATGCCAGCGGGGAAAAGTAATGCTGGTTCTCACTGCCTCCTAGAACTCTTTCAAATGCCCCAGACAATTTGGCCCTCTCTGCTTTCCTGCGGACTCCATCCTCAAAAGCACCTGTTTTCGCTTTCGGCATCCTCAGGAGCAAAAAAGACAAACGTCCAGCTTTTGCTGCCACAGCAAAGGTGCCAGCGGGCAAAAGTAATGCTGGTTCTCACTGCCTCCTGGAACCCTTTCAAATGCCCCAGACAATTTGGCCCTCTCTGCTTTCCTGCGGACTCCATCCTCAAAAGCACCTGTTTTCGCTTTCGGCAGCCTCCGGAGCAAAAAAGACAAACGTCCAGGTTTTGCTGCCACAGCAAAGGTGCCAGCCGGGAAAAGTAATGCTGGTTCTCACTGCCTCCTGGAACTCTTTCAAATGCCCCAGACAATTTGGCCCTCTCTGCTTTCCTGCGGACTCCATCCTCAAAAGCACCTGTTTTCGCTTTCGGCAGCCTCCGGAGCAAAAAAGACAAACGTCCAGCTTTTGCTGCCACAGCAAAGGTGCCACCGGGGAAAAGTAATGCTGGTTCTCACTGCCTCCTGGAACCCCTCCAAATGCCCCAGACCATTTGGCCCTCTCTGCTTTCCTGCGGACTCTATCCTCAAAAGCACCTTTTTTCACATTCGCCGCCCTCCGGTGGTAAAAAGACAAACGTCCAGCTTGTGCTGCCACAGCAAAGGTGCCAGCGGGGAAAAGTGATGCTGGTCCTCATTGCCTCCTGGAACCTCTTCAAATGCCACAGACAATTTGGCCCTCTCTGCTTTCCTGCGGACTCCATCCTCAAAAGCACCTGTTTTCGCTTTCGGCATCCTCAGGAGCAAAAAAGACAAACGTCCAGCTTTTGCTGCCACAGCAAAGGTGCCAGCCGGGAAAAGTAATGCTGGTTCTCACTGCCTCCTGGAACCCTTTCAAATGCCCCAGACTATTTGGCCCTCTCTGCTCTCCTGCGGACTCCATCCTCAAAAGCACCTGTTTTCGCTTTCGGAAACCTCAGGAGCAAAAAAGACAAACGTCCAGGTTTTGCTGCCACAGCAAAGGTGCCAGCGGGCAAAAGTAATGCTGGTTCTCACTGCCTCCTGGAACCCTTTCAAATGCCCCAGACAATTTGGCCCTCTCTGCTTTCCTGCGGACTCCATCCTCAAAAGCACCTGTTTTCGCTTTCGGCAGCCTCCGGAGCAAAAAAGACAAACGTCCAAGTTTTGCTGCCACAGCAAAGGTGCCAGCCGGGAAAAGTAATGCTGGTTCTCACTGCCTCCTGGAACCCTTTCAAATGCCCCAGACAATTTGGCCCTCTCTGCTTTCCTGCGGACTCCATCCTCAAAAGCACCTGTTTTCGCTTTCGGCATCCTCAGGAGCAAAAAAGACAAACGTCCAGGTTTTGCTGCCACAGCAAAGGTGCCAGCGGGGAAAAGTAATGCTGGTTCTCACTGTCTCCTGGAACCCTTTCAAATGCCCCAGACAATTTGGCCCTCTCTGCTTTCTTGCGGACTCCATCCTCAAAAGCACCTGTTTTCGCTTTCGGCAACCTCAGGAGCAAAAAAGACAAACGTCCAGCTTTTGCTGCCACAGCAAAGGTGCCAGCGGGGAAAAGTAATGCTGGTTCTCACTGCCTCCTGGAACCCTTTCAAATGCCACAGACAATTTGGCCCTCTCTACTTTCCTGCGGACTCCATCCTCAAAAGCACCTTTTTTCGCTTTCGGCATCCTCCAGAGCAAAAAAGACAAACGTCCAGCTTTTGCTGCCACAGCAAAGGTGCCACCGGGGAAAAGTAATGCTGGTTCTCACTGCCTCCTGGAACCCTTTCAAATGCCCCAGACAATTTGGCCCTCTCTGCTTTCCTGCGGACTCCATCCTCAAAAGCACCTGTTTTCGCTTTCGGCATCCTCCAGAGCAAAAAAGACAAACGTCCAGCTTTTGCTGCCACAGCAAAGGTGCCACCGGGGAAAAGTAATGCTGGTTCTCACTGCCTCCTGGAACCCTTTCAAATGCCCCAGACAATTTGGCCCTCTCTGCTTTCCTGCGGACTCCATCCTCAAAAGCACCTGTTTTCGCTTTCGGCAGCCTCAGGAGCAAAAAAGACAAACGTCCAGGTTTTGCTGCCACAGCAAAGGTGCCAGCCGGGAAAAGTAATGCTGGTTCTCACTGCCTCCTGGAACTCTTTCAAATGCCCCAGACAATTTGGCCCTCTCTGCTTTCCTGCGGACTCCATCCTCAAAAGCACCTGTTTTCGCTTTCGGCAGCCTCCGGAGCAAAAAAGACAAACGTCCAGCTTTTGCTGCCACAGCAAAGGTGCCACCGGGGAAAAGTAATGCTGGTTCTCACTGCCTCCTGGAACCCCTCCAAATGCCCCAGACCATTTGGCCCTCTCTGCTTTCCTGCGGACTCTATCCTCAAAAGCACCTTTTTTCACATTCGCCGCCCTCTGGTGGTAAAAAGACAAACGTCCAGCTTGTGCTGCCACAGCAAAGGTGCCAGCGGGGAAAAGTGATGCTGGTCCTCATTGCCTCCTGGAACTCTTTCAAATGCCCCAGACAATTTGGCCCTCTCTGCTTTCCTGCGGACTCCATCCTCAAAAGCACCTGTTTTCGCTTTCGGCAACCTCCGGAGCAAAAAAGACAAACGTCCAGGTTTTGCTGCCACAGCAATGGTGCTGGCCGGGAAAAGTAATGATGGTTCTCACTGCCTCCTGGAACCCTTTCAAATGCCCCAGACAATTTGGCCCTCTCTGCTTTCCTGCGGACTCCATCCTCAAAAGCACCTGTTTTCGCTTTCGGCAGCCTCCGGAGCAAAAAAGACAAATGTCCAGCTTTTGCTGCCACAGCAAAGGTGCCAGCCGGGAAAAGTAATGCTGGTTCTCACTGCCTCCTGGAACTCTTTCAAATGCCCCAGACAATTTGGCCCTCTCTGCTTTCCTGCGGACTCCATCCTCAAAAGCACCTGTTTTCGCTTTCGGCACCCTCCAGAGCAAAATAGACAAACGTCCAGGTTTTGCTGCCACAGCAAACGTGCCAGCGGGGAAAAGTAATGCTGGTTCTCACTACCTCCTGGAACTCTTTCAAATGCCCCAGACAATTTGGCCCTCTCTGCTTTCCTGCGGACTCCATCCTCAAAAGCACCTGTTTTTGCTTTCGGCAACCTCCTGAGCAAAAAAGACAAACGTCCAGCTTTTGCTGCCACAGCAGAGGTGCCAGCGGGGAAAAGTAATGCTGGTTCTCACTGCCTCCTGGAACCCTTTCAAATGCCCCAGACAATTTGGCCCTCTCTGCTTTCCTGCGGACTCCATCCTCAAAAGCACCTGTTTTCGCTTTCGGCAGCCTCCAGAGCAAAAAAGACAAAACGTCCAGCTTTTGCTGCCACAGCAAAGATGCCAGCGGGGAAAAGTAATGCTGGTTCTCACTGCCTCCTAGAACTCTTTCAAATGCCCCAGACAATTTGGCCCTCTCTGCTTTCCTGCGGACTCCATCCTCAAAAGCACCTGTTTTCGCTTTCGGCATCCTCAGGAGCAAAAAAGACAAACGTCCAGCTTTTGCTGCCACAGCAAAGGTGCCAGCGGGCAAAAGTAATGCTGGTTCTCACTGCCTCCTGGAACCCTTTCAAATGCCCCAGACAATTTGGCCCTCTCTGCTTTCCTGCGGACTCCATCCTCAAAAGCACCTGTTTTCGCTTTCGGCAGCCTCCGGAGCAAAAAAGACAAACGTCCAGGTTTTGCTGCCACAGCAAAGGTGCCAGCCGGGAAAAGTAATGCTGGTTCTCACTGCCTCCTGGAACTCTTTCAAATGCCCCAGACAATTTGGCCCTCTCTGCTTTCCTGCGGACTCCATCCTCAAAAGCACCTGTTTTCGCTTTCGGCAGCCTCCGGAGCAAAAAAGACAAACGTCCAGCTTTTGCTGCCACAGCAAAGGTGCCACCGGGGAAAAGTAATGCTGGTTCTCACTGCCTCCTGGAACCCCTCCAAATGCCCCAGACCATTTGGCCCTCTCTGCTTTCCTGCGGACTCTATCCTCAAAAGCACCTTTTTTCACATTCGCCGCCCTCCGGTGGTAAAAAGACAAACGTCCAGCTTGTGCTGCCACAGCAAAGGTGCCAGCGGGGAAAAGTGATGCTGGTCCTCATTGCCTCCTGGAACCTCTTCAAATGCCACAGACAATTTGGCCCTCTCTGGTTTCCTGCGGACTCCATCCTCAAAAGCACCTGTTTTCGCTTTCGGCAGCCTCCGGAGCAAAAAAGACAAACGTCCAGCTTTTGCTGCCACAGCAAAGGTGCCAGCGGGGAAAAGTAATGCTGGTTCTCACGGCCTCCTGGAACTCTATCAAATGCCACAGACAATTTGGCCCTCTCTGCTTTCCTGCGGACTCCATCCTCAAAAGCACCTGTTTTCGCTTTCGGCATCCTCAGGAGCAAAAAAGACAAACGTCCAGCTTTTGCTGCCACAGCAAAGGTGCCAGCCGGGAAAAGTAATGCTGGTTCTCACTGCCTCCTGGAACCCTTTCAAATGCCCCAGACTATTTGGCCCTCTCTGCTCTCCTGCGGACTCCATCCTCAAAAGCACCTGTTTTCGCTTTCGGAAACCTCAGGAGCAAAAAAGACAAACGTCCAGGTTTTGCTGCCACAGCAAAGGTGCCAGCGGGCAAAAGTAATGCTGGTTCTCACTGCCTCCTGGAACCCTTTCAAATGCCCCAGACAATTTGGCCCTCTCTGCTTTCCTGCGGACTCCATCCTCAAAAGCACCTGTTTTCGTTTTCGGCAGCCTCCGGAGAAAAAAAGACAAACGTCCAAGTTTTGCTGCCACAGCAAAGGTGCCAGCCGGGAAAAGTAATGCTGGTTCTCACTGCCTCCTGGAACCCTTTCAAATGCCCCAGACAATTTGGCCCTCTCTGCTTTCCTGCGGACTCCATCCTCAAAAGCACCTGTTTTCGCTTTCGGCATCCTCAGGAGCAAAAAAGACAAACGTCCAGGTTTTGCTGCCACAGCAAAGGTGCCAGCGGGGAAAAGTAATGCTGGTTCTCACTGTCTCCTGGAACCCTTTCAAATGCCCCAGACAATTTGGCCCTCTCTGCTTTCTTGCGGACTCCATCCTCAAAAGCACCTGTTTTCGCTTTCGGCAACCTCAGGAGCAAAAAAGACAAACGTCCAGGTTTTGCTGCCACAGCAAAGGTGCCAGCGGGGAAAAGTAATGCTGGTTCTCACGGCCTCCTGGAACCCTTTCAAATGCCCCAGACAATTTGGCCCTCTCTACTTTCCTGCGGACTCCATCCTCAAAAGCACCTTTTTTCGCTTTCGGCATCCTCCAGAGCAAAAAAGACAAACGTCCAGCTTTTGCTGCCACAGCAAAGGTGCCACCGGGGAAAAGTAATGCTGGTTCTCACTGCCTCCTGGAACCCTTTCAAATGCCCCAGACAATTTGGCCCTCTCTGCTTTCCTGCGGACTCCATCCTCAAAAGCACCTGTTTTCGCTTTCGGCAACCTCAGGAGCAAAAAATACAAACGTCCAGCTTTTGCTGCCACAGCAAAGGTGCCAGCGGGGAAAAGTAATGCTGGTTCTCACTGCCTCCTGGAACCCTTTCAAATGCCCCAGACAATTTGGCCCTCTCTGCTTTCTTGCGGACTCCATCCTCAAAAGCACCTTTTTTCGCTTTCGGCAGCCTCAGGAGCAAAAAAGACAAACGTCCAGCTTTTGCTGCCACAGCAAAGATGCCAGCGGGGAAAAGTAATGCTGGTTCTCACTGCCTCCTGGAACTCTTTCAAATGCCCCACACAATTTGGCCCTCTCTGCTTTCGTGCGGACTCCATCCTCAAAAGCACCTGTTTTCGCTTTCGGCAGCCTCAGGAGCAAAAAAGACAAACGTCCAGGTTTTGCTGCCACAGCAAAGGTGCCAGCGGGCAAAAGTAATGCTGCTTCTCACTGCCTCCTGGAACTCTTTCAAATGCTTCAGACAATTTGGCCCTCTCTGCTTTCCTGCGGACTCCATCCTCAAAAGCACCTGTTTTCGCTTTCGGCAGCCTCCGGAGAAAAAAAGACAAACGTCCAGGTTTTGCTGCCACAGCAAAGGTGCCAGCGGGGAAAAGTAATGCTGGTTCTCACTGCCTCCTGGAACCCTTTCAAATGCCCCAGACAATTTGGCCCTCTCTGCTTTCCTGCGGACTCCATCCTCAAAAGCACCTGTTTTCGCTTTCGGCATCCTCAGGAGCAAAAAAGACAAACGTCCAGGTTTTGCTGCCACAGCAAAGGTGCCAGCGGGGAAAAGTAATGCTGGTTCTCACTGCCTCCTGGAACCCTTTCAAATGCCACAGACAATTTGGCCCTCTCTACTTTCCTGCGGACTCCATCCTCAAAAGCACCTTTTTTCGCTTTCGGCATCCTCCAGAGCAAAAAAGACAAACGTCCAGCTTTTGCTGCCACAGCAAAGGTGCCACCGGGGAAAAGTAATGCTGGTTCTCACTGCCTCCTGGAACCCTTTCAAATGCCCCAGACAATTTGGCCCTCTCTGCTTTCCTGCGGACTCCATCCTCAAAAGCACCTGTTTTCGCTTTCGGCATCCTCCAGAGCAAAAAAGACAAACGTCCAGCTTTTGCTGCCACAGCAAAGGTGCCACCGGGGAAAAGTAATGCTGGTTCTCACTGCCTCCTGGAACCCTTTCAAATGCCCCAGACAATTTGGCCCTCTCTGCTTTCCTGCGGACTCCATCCTCAAAAGCACCTGTTTTCGCTTTCGGCAACCTCAGGAGCAAAAAAGACAAACGTCCAGCTTTTGCTGCCACAGCAAAGGTGCCAGCGGGGAAAAGTAATGCTGGTTCTCACTGCCTCCTGGAACCCTTTCAAATGCCCCAGACAATTTGGCCCTCTCTACTTTCCTGCGGACTCCATCCTCAAAAGCACCTTTTTTCGCTTTCGGCAGCCTCAGGAGCAAAAAAGACAAACGTCCAGCTTTTGCTGCCACAGCAAAGATGCCAGCGGGGAAAAGTAATGCTGGTTCTCACTGCCTCCTAGAACTCTTTCAAATGCCACAGACAATTTGGCCCTCTCTGCTTTCCTGCGGACTCCATCCTCAAAAGCACCTGTTTTCGCTTTCGGCATCCTCAGGAGCAAAAAAGACAAACGTCCAGCTTTTGCTGCCACAGCAAAGGTGCCAGCGGGCAAAAGTAATGCTGGTTCTCACTGCCTCCTTAAACCCTTTCAAATGCCCCAGACAATTTGGTCCTCTATGCTTTCGTGCGGACTCCATCCTCAAAAGCACCTGTTTTCGCTTTCGGCACCCTACAGAGCAAAAAAGACAAACGTCCAGCTTTTGTTGCCACAGCAAAGGTGCCAGCGGGCAAAAGTAATGCTGCTTCTCACTGCCTCCTGGAACTCTTTCAAATGCTTCAGACAATTTGGCCCTCTCTGCTTTCCTGCGGACTCTATCCTCAAAAGCACCTGTTTTCGCTTTCGGCAGCCTCCAGAGCAAAAAAGACAAACGTCCAGCTTTTGCTGCCACAGCAAAGGTGCCAGCGGGGAAAAGTAATGCTGGTTCTCACTACCTCCTAGAACTCTTTCAAATGCCACAGACAATTTGGCCCTCTCTGCTTTCCTGCGGACTCCATCCTCAAAAGCACCTGTTTTCGCTTTCGGCAGCCTCCGGAGCAAAAAAGACAAACGTCCAGGTTTTGCTTCCACAGCAAAGGTGCCAGCGGGGAAAAGTAATGCTGGTTCTCACTGCCTCCTGGAACCCTTTCAAATGCCCCAGACCATTTGGCCCTCTCTGCTTTCCTGCGGACTCCATCCTCAAAAGCACCTGTTTTCGCTTTCGGCAGCCTCCAGAGCAAAATAGACAAACGTCCAGGTTTTGCTGCCACAGCAAAGGTGCCAGCGGGGAAAAGTAATGCTGGTTCTCACTACCTCCTGGAACTCTTTCAAATGCCCCAGACAATTTGGCCCTCTCTGCTTTCCTGCGGACTCCATCCTCAAAAGCACCTGTTTTTGCTTTCGGCAACCTCCGGAGCAAAAAAAACAAACGTCCAGCTTTTGCTGCCACAGCAGAGGTGCCAGCGGGGAAAAGTAATGCTGGTTCTCACTGCCTCCTGGAACCCTTTCAAATGCCCCAGACAATTTGGCCCTCTCTGCTTTCCTGCGGACTCCATCCTCAAAAGCACCTGTTTTCGCTTTCGGCAGCCTCCAGAGCAAAAAAGACAAACGTCCAGCTTTTGCTGTCACAGCAAAGATGTCAGCGGGGAAAAGTAATGCTGGTTCTCACTGCCTCCTAGAACTCTTTCAAATGCCACAGACAATTTGGCCCTCTCTGCTTTCCTGCGGACTCCATCCTCAAAAGCACCTGTTTTCGCTTTCGGCAGCCTCCGGAGCAAAAAAGACAAACGTCCAGGTTTTGCTGCCACAGCAAAGGTGCCAGCGGGGAAAAGTAATGCTGGTTCTCACTGCCTCCTAGAACTCTTTCAAATGCCCCAGACAATTTGGCCCTCTCTGCTTTCCTGCGGACTCCATCCTCAAAAGCACCTGTTTTCGCTTTCGGCAGCCTCCGGAGCAAAAAAGACAAACGTCCAGGTTTTGCTGCCACAGCAAAGGTGCCAGCCGGGAAAAGTAATGCTGGTTCTCACTGCCTCCTGGAACTCTTTCAAATGCCCCAGACAATTTGGCCCTCTCTGCTTTCCTGCGGACTACATCCTCAAAAGCACCTGTTTTCGCTTTCGGCATCCTCAGGAGCAAAAAAGACAAACGTCCAGCTTTTGCTGCCACAGCAAAGGTGCCACCGGGGAAAAGTAATGCTGGTTCTCACTGCCTCCTGGAACTCTTTCAAATGCCCCAGACAATTTGGCCCTCTCTGCTTTCCTGCGGACTACATCCTCAAAAGCACCTGTTTTCGCTTTCGGCATCCTCAGGAGCAAAAAAGACAAACGTCCAGCTTTTGCTGCCACAGCAAAGGTGCCACCGGGGAAAAGTAATGCTGGTTCTCACTGCCTCCTGGAACCCCTCCAAATGCCCCAGACCATTTGGCCCTCTCTGCTTTCCTGCGGACTCCATCCTCAAAAGCACCTTTTTTTAACATTCGCCGCCCTCCGGTGGTAAAAAGACAAACGTCCAGCTTGTGCTGCCACAGCAAAGGTGCCAGCGGGGAAAAGTGATGCTGGTCCTCATTGCCTCCTGGAACCTCTTCAAATGCCCCAGACAATTTGGCCCTCTCTGCTTTCCTGCGGACTCCATCCTCAAAAGCACCTGTTTTCGCTTTCGGCAGCCTCAGGAGCAAAAAAGACAAACGTCCAGCTTTTGCTGCCACAGAAAAGGTGCCAGCGGGGAAAAGTAATGCTGGTTCTCACGGCCTCCTGGAACTCTATCAAATGCCACAGACAATTTGGCCCTCTCTGCTTTCCTGCGGACTCCATCCTCAAAAGCACCTGTTTTCGCTTTCGGCATCCTCAGGAGCAAAAAAGACAAACGTCCAGCTTTTGCTGCCACAGCAAAGATGCCAGCGGGGAAAAGTAATGCTGGTTCTCACTGCCTCCTGGAACCCTTTCAAATGCCCCAGACAATTTGGCCCTCTCTGCTTTCCTGCGGACTCCATCCTCAAAAGCACCTGTTTTCGGTTTCGGCAGCCTCCAGAGCAAAAAAGACAAACGTCCAGGTTTTGCTGCCACAGCAAAGGTGCCAGCCGGGAAAAGTAATGCTGGTTCTCACTGCCTCCTGGAACCCTTTCAAATGCCCCAGACAATTTGGCCCTCTCTGCTTTCTTGCGGACTCCATCCTCAAAAGCACCTGTTTTCGCTTTCGGCAACCTCAGGAGCAAAAAAGACAAACGTCCAGCTTTTGCTGCCACAGCAAAGGTGCCACCGGGGAAAAGTAATGCTGGTTCTCACTGCCTCCAGGAACCCTTTCAAATGCCACAGACAATTTGGCCCTCTCTACTTTCCTGCGGACTCCATCCTCAAAAGCACCTTTTTTCGCTTTCGGCATCCTCCAGAGCAAAAAAGACAAACGTCCAGCTTTTGCTGCCACAGCAAAGGTGCCACCGGGGAAAAGTAATGCTGGTTCTCACTGCCTCCTGGAACCCTTTCAAATGCCCCAGACAATTTGGCCCTCTCTGCTTTCCTGCGGACTCCATCCTCAAAAGCACCTGTTTTCGCTTTCGGCATCCTCCAGAGCAAAAAAGACAAACGTCCAGCTTTTGCTGCCACAGCAAAGGTGCCACCGGGGAAAAGTAATGCTGGTTCTCACTGCCTCCTGGAACCCTTTCAAATGCCCAAGACAATTTGGCCCTCTCTGCTTTCCTGCGGACTCTATCCTCAAAAGCACCTGTTTTCGCTTTCGGCAACCTCAGGAGCAAAAAAGACAAACGTCCAGCTTTTGCTGCCACAGCAAAGGTGCCAGCGGGGAAAAGTAATGCTGGTTCTCACTGCCTCCTGGAACCCTTTCAAATGCCACAGACAATTTGGCCCTCTCTACTTTCCTGCGGACTCCATCCTCAAAAGCACCTTTTTTCGCTTTCGGCAGCCTCAGGAGCAAAAAAGACAAACGTCCAGCTTTTGCTGCCACAGCAAAGATGCCAGCGGGGAAAAGTAATGCTGGTTCTCACTGCCTCCTAGAACTCTTTCAAATGCCACAGACAATTTGGCCCTCTCTGCTTTCGTGCGGACTCCATCCTCAAAAGCACCTGTTTTCGCTTTCGGCAGCCTCCGGAGCAAAAAAGCCAAACGTCCAGGTTTTGCTGCCACAGCAAAGGTGCCAGCGGGCAAAAGTAATGCTGGTTCTCACTGCCTCCTGGAACCCCTCCAAATGCCCCAGACCATTTGGCCCTCTCTGCTTTCCTGCGGACTCTATCCTCAAAAGCACCTTTTTTCACATTCGCCGCCCTCCGGTGGTAAAAAGACAAACGTCCAGCTTGTGCTGCCACAGCAAAGGTGCCAGCGGGGAAAAGTGATGCTGGTCCTCATTGCCTCCTGGAACCTCTTCAAATGCCACAGACAATTTGGCCCTCTCTGGTTTCCTGCGGACTCCATCCTCAAAAGCACCTGTTTTCGCTTTCGGCAGCCTCCGGAGCAAAAAAGACAAACGTCCAGCTTTTGCTGCCACAGCAAAGGTGCCAGCGGGGAAAAGTAATGCTGGTTCTCACGGCCTCCTGGAACTCTATCAAATGCCACAGACAATTTGGCCCTCTCTGCTTTCCTGCGGACTCCATCCTCAAAAGCACCTGTTTTCGCTTTCGGCATCCTCAGGAGCAAAAAAGACAAACGTCCAGCTTTTGCTGCCACAGCAAAGGTGCCAGCCGGGAAAAGTAATGCTGGTTCTCACTGCCTCCTGGAACCCTTTCAAATGCCCCAGACTATTTGGCCCTCTCTGCTCTCCTGCGGACTCCATCCTCAAAAGCACCTGTTTTCGCTTTCGGAAACCTCAGGAGCAAAAAAGACAAACGTCCAGGTTTTGCTGCCACAGCAAAGGTGCCAGCGGGGAAAAGTAATGCTGGTTCTCACTGCCTCCTGGAACCCTTTCAAATGCCCCAGACAATTTGGCCCTCTCTGCTTTCCTGCGGACTCCATCCTCAAAAGCACCTGTTTTCGCTTTCGGCATCCTCAGGAGCAAAAAAGACAAATTCCAGCTTTTGCTGCAACACCAAAGGTGCCACCGGGGAAAAGTAATGCTGGTTCTCACTGCCTCCTGGAACCCTTTCAAATGCCCCAGACAATTTGGCCCTCTCTACTTTCCTGCGGACTCTATCCTCAAAAGCACCTTTTTTCGCTTTCGGCAGCCTCAGGAGCAAAAAAGACAAACGTCCAGCTTTTGCTGCCACAGCAAAGATGCCAGCGGGGAAAAGTAATGCTGGTTCTCACTGCCTCCTAGAACTCTTTCAAATGCCACAGACAATTTGGCCCTCTCTGCTTTCCTGCGGACTCCATCCTCAAAAGCACCTGTTTTCGCTTTCGGCAGCCTCCGGAGCAAAAAAGCCAAACGTCCAGGTTTTGCTGCCACAGCAAAGGTGCCAGCGGGCAAAAGTAATGCTGCTTCTCACTGCCTCCTGGAACTCTTTCAAATGCTTCAGACAATTTGGCCCTCTCTGCTTTCCTGCGGACTCCATCCTCAAAAGCACCTGTTTTCGCTTTCGGCAGCCTCCAGAGCAAAAAAGACAAACGTCCAGGTTTTGCTGCCACAGCAAAGGTGCCAGCGGGGAAAAGTAATGCTGGTTCTCACTGCCTCCTGGAACCCTTTCAAATGCCACAGACAATTTGGCCCTCTCTACTTTCCTGCGGACTCCATCCTCAAAAGCACCTTTTTTCGCTTTCGGCATCCTCCAGAGCAAAAAAGACAAACGTCCAGCTTTTGCTGCCACAGCAAAGGTGCCACCGGGGAAAAGTAATGCTGGTTCTCACTGCCTCCTGGAACCCTTTCAAATGCCCCAGACAATTTGGCCCTCTCTGCTTTCCTGCGGACTCCATCCTCAAAAGCACCTGTTTTCGCTTTCGGCATCCTCCAGAGCAAAAAAGACAAACGTCCAGCTTTTGCTGCCACAGCAAAGGTGCCACCGGGGAAAAGTAATGCTGGTTCTCACTGCCTCCTGGAACCCTTTCAAATGCCCCAGACAATTTGGCCCTCTCTGCTTTCCTGCGGACTCCATCCTCAAAAGCACCTGTTTTCGCTTTCGGCAACCTCAGGAGCAAAAAAGACAAACGTCCAGCTTTTGCTGCCACAGCAAAGGTGCCAGCGGGGAAAAGTAATGCTGGTTCTCACTGCCTCCTGGAACCCTTTCAAATGCCCCAGACAATTTGGCCCTCTCTACTTTCCTGCGGACTCCATTTTCAAAATCACCTTTTTTCGCTTTCGGCAGCCTCAGGAGCAAAAAAGACAAACGTCCAGCTTTTGCTGCCACAGCAAAGATGCCAGCGGGGAAAAGTAATGCTGGTTCTCACTGCCTCCTAGAACTCTTTCAAATGCCACAGACAATTTGGCCCTCTCTGCTTTCCTGCGGACTCCATCCTCAAAAGCACCTGTTTTCGCTTTCGGCATCCTCAGGAGCAAAAAAGACAAACGTCCAGCTTTTGCTGCCACAGCAAAGGTGCCAGCGGGCAAAAGTAATGCTGGTTCTCACTGCCTCCTGGAACCCTTTCAAATGCCCCAGACAATTTGGTCCTCTATGCTTTCGTGCGGACTCCATCCTCAAAAGCACCTGTTTTCGCTTTCGGCACCCTACAGAGCAAAAAAGACAAACGTCCAGCTTTTGTTGCCACAGCAAAGGTGCCAGCGGGCAAAAGTAATGCTGCTTCTCACTGCCTCCTGGAACTCTTTCAAATGCTTCAGACAATTTGGCCCTCTCTGCTTTCCTGCGGACTCCATCCTCAAAAGCACCTGTTTTCGCTTTCGGCAGCCTCCAGAGCAAAAAAGACAAACGTCCAGCTTTTGCTGCCACAGCAAAGGTGCCAGCGGGGAAAAGTAATGCTGGTTCTCACTACCTCCTAGAACTCTTTCAAATGCCACAGACAATTTGGCCCTCTCTGCTTTCCTGCGGACTCCATCCTCAAAAGCACCTGTTTTCGCTTTCGGCAGCCTCCAGAGCAAAAAAGACAAACGTCCAGGTTTTGCTTCCACAGCAAAGGTGCCAGCGGGGAAAAGTAATGCTGGTTCTCACTGCCTCCTGGAACCCTTTCAAATGCCCCAGACCATTTGGCCCTCTCTGCTTTCCTGCGGACTCCATCCTCAAAAGCACCTGTTTTCGCTTTCGGCAGCCTCCAGAGCAAAATAGACAAACGTCCAGGTTTTGCTGCCACAGCAAAGGTGCCAGCGGGGAAAAGTAATGCTGGTTCTCACTACCTCCTGGAACTCTTTCAAATGCCCCAGACAATTTGGCCCTCTCTGCTTTCCTGCGGACTCCATCCTCAAAAGCACCTGTTTTTGCTTTCGGCAACCTCCGGAGCAAAAAAAACAAACGTCCAGCTTTTGCTGCCACAGCAGAGGTGCCAGCGGGGAAAAGTAATGCTGGTTCTCACTGCCTCCTGGAACCCTTTCAAATGCCCCAGACAATTTGGCCCTCTCTGCTTTCCTGCGGACTCCATCCTCAAAAGCACCTGTTTTCGCTTTCGGCAGCCTCCAGAGCAAAAAAGACAAACGTCCAGCTTTTGCTGTCACAGCAAAGATGCCAGCGGGGAAAAGTAATGCTGGTTCTCACTGCCTCCTAGAACTCTTTCAAATGCCACAGACAATTTGGCCCTCTCTGCTTTCCTGCGGACTCCATCCTCAAAAGCACCTGTTTTCGCTTTCGGCAGCCTCCGGAGCAAAAAAGACAAACGTCCAGGTTTTGCTGCCACAGCAAAGGTGCCAGCGGGGAAAAGTAATGCTGGTTCTCACTGCCTCCTAGAACTCTTTCAAATGCCCCAGACAATTTGGCCCTCTCTGCTTTCCTGCGGACTCCATCCTCAAAAGCACCTGTTTTCGCTTTCGGCAGCCTCCGGAGCAAAAAAGACAAACGTCCAGGTTTTGCTGCCACAGCAAAGGTGCCAGCCGGGAAAAGTAATGCTGGTTCTCACTGCCTCCTGGAACTCTTTCAAATGCCCCAGACAATTTGGCCCTCTCTGCTTTCCTGCGGACTACATCCTCAAAAGCACCTGTTTTCGCTTTCGGCATCCTCAGGAGCAAAAAAGACAAACGTCCAGCTTTTGCTGCCACAGCAAAGGTGCCACCGGGGAAAAGTAATGCTGGTTCTCACTGCCTCCTGGAACTCTTTCAAATGCCCCAGACAATTTGGCCCTCTCTGCTTTCCTGCGGACTACATCCTCAAAAGCACCTGTTTTCGCTTTCGGCATCCTCAGGAGCAAAAAAGACAAACGTCCAGCTTTTGCTGCCACAGCAAAGGTGCCACCGGGGAAAAGTAATGCTGGTTCTCACTGCCTCCTGGAACCCCTCCAAATGCCCCAGACCATTTGGCCCTCTCTGCTTTCCTGCGGACTCCATCCTCAAAAGCACCTTTTTTTAACATTCGCCGCCCTCCGGTGGTAAAAAGACAAACGTCCAGCTTGTGCTGCCACAGCAAAGGTGCCAGCGGGGAAAAGTGATGCTGGTCCTCATTGCCTCCTGGAACCTCTTCAAATGCCCCAGACAATTTGGCCCTCTCTGCTTTCCTGCGGACTCCATCCTCAAAAGCACCTGTTTTCGCTTTCGGCAGCCTCCGGAGCAAAAAAGACAAACGTCCAGCTTTTGCTGCCACAGCAAAGGTGCCAGCGGGGAAAAGTAATGCTGGTTCTCACGGCCTCCTGGAACTCTATCAAATGCCACAGACAATTTGGCCCTCTCTGCTTTCCTGCGGACTCCATCCTCAAAAGCACCTGTTTTCGCTTTCGGCATCCTCAGGAGCAAAAAAGACAAACGTCCAGCTTTTGCTGCCACAGCAAAGGTGCCAGCGGGCAAAAGTAATGCTGGTTCTCACTGCCTCCTGGAACCCTTTCAAATGCCCCAGACAATTTGGCCCTCTCTGCTTTCCTGCGGACTCCATCCTCAAAAGCACCTGTTTTCGCTTTCGGCAGCCTCAGGAGCAAAAAAGACAAACGTCCAGGTTTTGCTGCCACAGCAAAGGTGCCAGCCGGGAAAAGTAATGCTGGTTCTCACTGCCTCCTGGAACCCTTTCAAATGCCCCAGACAATTTGGCCCTCTCTGCTTTCTTGCGGACTCCATCCTCAAAAGCACCTGTTTTCGCTTTCGGCAACCTCAGGAGCAAAAAAGACAAACGTCCAGCTTTTGCTGCCACAGCAAAGGTGCCAGCGGGGAAAAGTAATGCTGGTTCTCACTGCCTCCTGGAACCCTTTCAAATGCCCCAGACAATTTGGCCCTCTCTGCTTTCCTGCGGACTCCATCCTCAAAAGCACCTGTTTTCGCTTTCGGCAGCCTCCGGAGCAAAAAAGCCAAACGTCCAGGTTTTGCTGCCACAGCAAAGGTGCCAGCGGGGAAAAGTAATGCTGCTTCTCACTGCCTCCTGGAACTCTTTCAAATGCTTCAGACAATTTGGCCCTCTCTGCTTTCCTGCGGACTCCATCCTCAAAAGCACCTGTTTTCGCTTTCGGCATCCTCCAGAGCAAAAAAGACAAACGTCCAGGTTTTGCTGCCACAGCAAAGGTGCCAGCGGGGAAAAGTAATGCTGGTTCTCACTGCCTCCTGGAACCCTTTCAAATGCCCCAGACAATTTGGCCCTCTCTGCTTTCGTGCGGACTCCATCCTCAAAAGCACCTGTTTTCGCTTTCGGCAGCCTCCGGAGCAAAAAAGCCAAACGTCCAGGTTTTGCTGCCACAGCAAAGGTGCCAGCGGGGAAAAGTAATGCTGCTTCTCACTGCCTCCTGGAACTCTTTCAAATGCTTCAGACAATTTGGCCCTCTCTGCTTTCCTGCGGACTCCATCCTCAAAAGCACCTGTTTTCGCTTTCGGCATCCTCCAGAGCAAAAAAGACAAACGTCCAGGTTTTGCTGCCACAGCAAAGGTGCCAGCGGGGAAAAGTAATGCTGGTTCTCACTGCCTCCTGGAACCCTTTCAAATGCCACAGACAATTTGGCCCTCTCTGCTTTCCTGCGGACTCCATCCTCAAAAGCACCTTTTTTCGCTTTCGGCATCCTCCAGAGCAAAAAAGACAAACGTCCAGCTTTTGCTGCCACAGCAAAGGTGCCACCGGGGAAAAGTAATGCTGGTTCTCACTGCCTCCTGGAACCCTTTCAAATGCCCCAGACAATTTGGCCCTCTCTGCTTTCCTGCGGACTCCATCCTCAAAAGCACCTGTTTTCGCTTTCGGCATCCTCCAGAGCAAAAAAGACAAACGTCCAGCTTTTGCTGTCACAGCAAAGGTGCCACCGGGGAAAAGTAATGCTGGTTCTCACTGCCTCCTGGAACCCTTTCAAATGCCCCAGACAATTTGGCCCTCTCTGCTTTCCTGCGGACTCCATCCTCAAAAGCACCTGTTTTCGCTTTCGGCAACCTCAGGAGCAAAAAAGACAAACGTCCAGCTTTTGCTGCCACAGCAAAGGTGCCAGCGGGGAAAAGTAATGCTGGTTCTCACTGCCTCCTGGAACCCTTTCAAATGCCCCAGACAATTTGGCCCTCTCTACTTTCCTGCGGACTCCATCCTCAAAAGCACCTGTTTTCGCTTTCGGCAGCCTCAGGAGCAAAAAAGACAAACGTCCAGCTTTTGCTGCCACAGCAAAGATGCCAGCGGGGAAAAGTAATGCTGGTTCTCACTGCCTCCTAGAACTCTTTCAAATGCCACAGACAATTTGGCCCTCTCTGCTTTCCTGCGGACTCCATCCTCAAAAGCACCTGTTTTCGCTTTCGGCATCCTCAGGATCAAAAAAGACAAACGTCCAGCTTTTGCTGCCACAGCAAAGGTGCCAGCGGGCAAAAGTAATGCTGGTTCTCACTGCCTCCTGGAACCCTTTCAAATGCCCCAGACAATTTGGTCCTCTATGCTTTCGTGCGGACTCCATCCTCAAAAGCACCTGTTTTCGCTTTCGGCACCCTACAGAGCAAAAAAGACAAACGTCCAGCTTTTGTTGCCACAGCAAAGGTGCCAGCGGGCAAAAGTAATGCTGCTTCTCACTGCCTCCTGGAACCCTTTCAAATGCTTCAGACAATTTAGCCCTCTCTGCTTTCCTGCGGACTCCATCCTCAAAAGCACCTGTTTTCGCTTTCGGCAGCCTCCAGAGCAAAAAAGACAAACGTCCAGGTTTTGCTGCCACAGCAAAGGTGCCAGCGGGGAAAAGTAATGCTGGTTCTCACTACCTCCTAGAACTCTTTCAAATGCCCCAGACAATTTGGCCCTCTCTGCTTTCCTGCGGACTCCATCCTCAAAAGCACCTGTTTTTGCTTTCGGCAACCTCCGGAGCAAAAAAAACAAACGTCCAGCTTTTGCTGCCACAGCAGAGGTGCCAGCGGGGAAAAGTAATGCTGGTTCTCACTGCCTCCTGGAACCCTTTCAAATGCCCCAGACAATTTGGCCCTCTCTGCTTTCCTGCGGACTCCATCCTCAAAAGCACCTTTTTTCGCTTTCGGCAGCCTCCAGAGCAAAAAAGACAAACGTCCAGCTTTTGCTGCCACAGCAAAGATGCCAGCGGGGAAAAGTAATGCTGGTTCTCACTGCCTCCTAGAACTCTTTCAAATGCCACAGACAATTTGGCCCTCTCTGCTTTCCTGCGGACTCCATCCTCAAAAGCACCTGTTTTCGCTTTCGGCAACCTCCGGAGCAAAAAAGACAAACGTCCAGGTTTTGCTGCCACAGCAAAGGTGCCAGCGGGGAAAAGTAATGCTGGTTCTCACTTCCTCCTGGAACCCTTTCAAATGCCCCAGACAATTTGGCCCTCTCTGCTTTCCTGCGGACTCCATCCTCAAAAGCACCTGTTTTCGCTTTCGGCAGCCTCCAGAGCAAAAAAGACAAACGTCCAGCTTTTGCTGCCACAGCAAAGGTGCCACCGGGGAAAAGTAATGCTGGTTCTCACTGCCTCCTGGAACCCTTTCAAATGCCCCAGACAATTTGGCCCTCTCTGCTTTCCTGCGGACTCCATCCTCAAAAGCACCTGTTTTCGCTTTCGGCAACCTCAGGAGCAAAAAAGACAAACGTCCAGCTTTTGCTGCCACAGCAAAGGTGCCAGCGGGGAAAAGTAATGCTGGTTCTCACTGCCTCCTGGAACCCTTTCAAATGCCCCAGACAATTTGGCCCTCTCTACTTTCCTGCGGACAACATCCTCAAAAGCACCTTTTTTCGCTTTCGGCAGCCTCAGGAGCAAAAAAGACAAACGTCCAGCTTTTGCTGCCACAGCAAAGATGCCAGCGGGGAAAAGTAATGCTGGTTCTCACTGCCTCCTAGAACTCTTTCAAATGCCACAGACAATTTGGCCCTCTCTGCTTTCCTGCGGACTCCATCCTCAAAAGCACCTGTTTTCGCTTTCGGCATCCTCAGGAGCAAAAAAGACAAACGTCCAGCTTTTGCTGCCACAGCAAAGGTGCCAGCGGGCAAAAGTAATGCTGGTTCTCACTGCCTCCTGGAACCCTTTCAAATGCCCCAGACAATTTGGTCCTCTATGCTTTCGTGCGGACTCCATCCTCAAAAGCACCTGTTTTCGCTTTCGGCACCCTACAGAGCAAAAAAGACAAACGTCCAGCTTTTGTTGCCACAGCAAAGGTGCCAGCGGGCAAAAGTAATGCTGCTTCTCACTGCCTCCTGGAACTCTTTCAAATGCTTCAGACAATTTAGCCCTCTCTGCTTTCCTGCGGACTCCATCCTCAAAAGCACCTGTTTTCGCTTTCGGCAGCCTCCAGAGCAAAAAAGACAAACGTCCAGGTTTTGCTGCCACAGCAAAGGTGCCAGCGGGGAAAAGTAATGCTGGTTCTCACTACCTCCTAGAACTCTTTCAAATGCCCCAGACAATTTGGCCCTCTCTGCTTTCCTGCGGACTCCATCCTCAAAAGCACCTGTTTTTGCTTTCGGCAACCTCCGGAGCAAAAAAAACAAACGTCCAGCTTTTGCTGCCACAGCAAAGATGCCAGCGGGGAAAAGTAATGCTGGTTCTCACTGCCTCCTGGAACCCTTTCAAATGCCCCAGACAATTTGGCCCTCTCTGCTTTCCTGCGGACTCCATCCTCAAAAGCACCTGTTTTCGCTTTCGGCAGCCTCCAGAGCAAAAAAGACAAACGTCCAGCTTTTGCTGCCACAGCAAAGATGCCAGCGGGGAAAAGTAATGCTGGTTCTCACTGCCTCCTAGAACTCTTTCAAATGCCACAGACAATTTGGCCCTCTCTGCTTTCCTGCGGACTCCATCCTCAAAAGCACCTGTTTTCGCATTCGGCAACCTCCGGAGCAAAAAAGACAAACGTCCAGGTTTTGCTGCCACAGCAAAGGTGCCAGCGGGGAAAAGTAATGCTGGTTCTCACTGCCTCCTAGAACTCTTTCAAATGCCCCAGACAATTTGGCCCTCTCTGCTTTCCTGCGGACTCCATCCTCAAAAGCACCTGTTTTCGCTTTCGGCATCCTCAGGAGCAAAAAAGACAAACGTCCAGCTTTTGCTGCCACAGCAAAGGTGCCAGCGGGCAAAAGTAATGCTGGTTCTCACTGCCTCCTGGAACCCTTTCAAATGCCCCAGACAATTTGGCCCTCTCTGCTTTCCTGCGGACTCCATCCTCAAAAGCACCTGTTTTCGCTTTCGGCAGCCTCCAGAGCAAAAAAGACAAACGTCCAGGTTTTGCTGCCACAGCAAAGGTGCCAGCCGGGAAAAGTAATGCTGGTTCTCACTGCCTCCTGGAACTCTTTCAAATGCCCCAGACAATTTGGCCCTCTCTGCTTTCCTGCGGACTACATCCTCAAAAGCACCTGTTTTCGCTTTCGGCATCCTCAGGAGCAAAAAAGACAAACGTCCAGCTTTTGCTGCCACAGCAAAGGTGCCACCGGGGAAAAGTAATGCTGGTTCTCACTGCCTCCTGGAACTCTTTCAAATGCCCCAGACAATTTGGCCCTCTCTGCTTTCCTGCGGACTACATCCTCAAAAGCACCTGTTTTCGCTTTCGGCATCCTCAGGAGCAAAAAAGACAAACGTCCAGCTTTTGCTGCCACAGCAAAGGTGCCACCGGGGAAAAGTAATGCTGGTTCTCACTGCCTCCTGGAACCCCTCCAAATGCCCCAGACCATTTGGCCCTGTCTGCTTTCCTGCGGACTCCATCCTCAAAAGCACCTTTTTTCACATTCGCCGCCCTCCGGTGGTAAAAAGACAAACGTCCAGCTTGTGCTGCCACAGCAAAGGTGCCAGCGGGGAAAAGTGATGCTGGTCCTCATTGCCTCCTGGAACCTCTTCAAATGCCCCAGACAATTTGGCCCTCTCTGCTTTCCTGCGGACTCCATCCTCAAAAGCACCTGTTTTCACTTTCGGCAGCCTCCGGAGCAAAAAAGACAAACGTCCAGCTTTTGCTGCCACAGCAAAGGTGCCAGCGGGGAAAAGTAATGCTGGTTCTCACGGCCTCCTGGAACTCTATCAAATGCCACAGACAATTTGGCCCTCTCTGCTTTCCTGCGGACTCCATCCTCAAAAGCACCTGTTTTCGCTTTCGGCATCCTCCAGAGCAAAAAAGACAAACGTCCAGCTTTTGCTGCCACAGCAAAGGTGCCAGCGGGCAAAAGTAATGCTGGTTCACACTGCCTTCTGGAACCCTTTCAAATGCCCCAGACAATTTGGCCCTCTCTGCTTTCCTGCGGACTCCATCCTCAAAAGCACCTGTTTTCGCTTTCGGCAGCCTCAGGAGCAAAAAAGACAAACGTCCAGGTTTTGCTGCCACAGCAAAGGTGCCAGCCGGGAAAAGTAATGCTGCTTCTCACTGCCTCCTGGAACTCTTTCAAATGCTTCAGACAATTTGGCCCTCTCTGCTTTCCTGCGGACTCCATCCTCAAAAGCACCTGTTTTCGCTTTCGGCAGCCTCCAGAGCAAAAAAGACAAACGTCCAGCTTTTGCTGCCACAGCAAAGGTTCCAGCGGGGAAAAGTAATGCTGGTTCTCACTACCTCCTAGAACTCTTTCAAATGCCACAGACAATTTGGCCCTCTCTGCTTTCCTGCGGACTCCATCCTCAAAAGCACCTGTTTTCGCTTTCGGCAGCCTCCGGAGCAAAAAAGACAAACGTCCAGGTTTTTCTGCCACAGCAAAGATGCCAGCGGGGAAAAGTAATGCTGGTTCTCACTGCGTCCTGGAACCTCTTCAAATGCCACAGAAAATTTGGCCCTCTCTGCTCTCCTGCGGACTCCATCCTCAAAAGCACCTGTTTTCGCTTTCGGAAACCTCAGGAGCAAAAAAGACAAACGTCCAGGTTTTGCTGCCACAGCAAAGGTGCCAGCGGGCAAAAGTAATGCTGGTTCTCACTGCCTCCTGGAACCCTTTCAAATGCCCCAGACAATTTGGCCCTCTCTGCTTTCCTGCGGACTCCATCCTCAAAAGCACCTGTTTTCGCTTTCGGCATCCTCAGGAGCAAAAAAGACAAACGTCCAGGTTTTGCTGCCACAACAATGGTGCCAGCGGGCAAAAGTAATGCTGGTTCTCACTGCCTCCTGGAACCCTTTCAAATGCCCCAGACAATTTGGCCCTCTCTGCTTTCCTGCGGACTCCATCCTCAAAAGCACCTGTTTTCGCTTTCGGCAGCCTCCGGAGCAAAAAAGACAAACGTCCAGCTTTTGCTGCCACAGCAAAGGTGCCAGCGGCGAAAAGTAATGCTGGTTCTCACTGCCTCCTGGAACTCTTTCAAATGCCCCAGACAATTTGGCCCTCTCTGCTTTCCTGCGGACTCCATCCTCAAAAGCACCTGTTTTCGCTTTCGGCATCCTCAGGAGCAAAAAAGACAAACGTCCAGCTTTTGCTGCCACAGCAAAGGTGCCAGCGGGGAAAAGTAATGCTGGTTCTCACTGCCTCGTGGAACCCCTCCAAATGCCCCAGACCATTTGGCCCTCTCTGCTTTCCTGCGGACTCTATCCTCAAAAGCACCTTTTTTCACATTCGCCGCCCTCCGGTGGTAAAAAGACTAACGTCCAGCTTTTGCTGCCACAGCAAAGATGCCAGCGGGGAAAAGTAATGCTGGTTCTCACTGCCTCCTGGAACCCTTTCAAATGCCCCAGACAATTTGGCCCTCTCTGCTTTCCTGCGGACTCCATCCTGAAAAGCACCTGTTTTCGCTTTCGGCATCCTCAGGAGCAAAAAAGACAAACGTCCAGCTTTTGCTGCCACAGCAAAGGTGCCAGCGGGGAAAAGTAATGCTGGTTCTCACTGCCTCCTGGAACCCTTTCAAATGCCCCAGACAATTTGGCCCTCTCTGCTTTCCTGCGGACTCCATCCTCAAAAGCACCTGTTTTCGCTTTCGGCAGCCTCCGGAGCAAAAAAGACAAACGTCCAGCTTTTGCTGCCACAGCAAAGGTGCCAGCCGGGAAAAGTAATGCTGGTTCTCACTGCCTCCTGGAACTCTTTCAAATGCCCCAGACAATTTGGCCCTCTCTGCTTTCCTGCGGACTCCATCCTCAAAAGCACCTGTTTTCGCTTTCGGCATCCTCCAGAGCAAAAAAGACAAACGTCCAGCTTTTGCTGCCACAGCAAAGGTGCCACCGGGGAAAAGTAATGCTGGTTCTCACTGCCTCGTGGAACCCCTCCAAATGCCCCAGACCATTTGGCCCTCTCTGCTTTCCTGCGGACTCTATCCTCAAAAGCACCTTTTTTCACATTCGCCGCCCTCCGGTGGTAAAAAGACAAACGTCCAGCTTGTGCTGCCACAGCAAAGGTGCCAGCGGGGAAAAGTGATGCTGGTCCTAATTGCCTCCTGGAACCTCTTCAAATGCCCCAGACAATTTGGCCCTCTCTGCTTTCCTGCGGACTCCATCCTCAAAAGCACCTGTTTTCGCTTTCGGCAGCCTCCGGAGCAAAAAAGACAAACGTCCAGCTTTTGCTGCTACAGCAAAGGTGCCAGCGGGGAAAAGTAATGCCGGTTCTCACGGCCTCCTGGAACTCTATCAAATGCCACAGACAATTTGGCCCTCTCTGCTTTCCTGCGGACTCCATCCTCAAAAGCACCTGTTTTCGCTTTCGGCATCCTCAGGAGCAAAAAAGACAAACGTCCAGCTTTTGCTGCCACAGCAAAGGTGCCAGCGGGCAAAAGTAATGCTGGTTCTCACTGCCTCCTGGAACCCTTTCAAATGCCCCAGACAATTTGGCCCTCTCTGCTTTCGTGCGGACTCCATCCTCAAAAGCACCTGTTTTCGCTTTCGGCATCCTCAGGAGCAAAAATACAAACGTCAAAGTTTTGCTGCCACAGCAAAGGTGCCAGCCGGGAAAAGTAATGCTGGTTCTCACTGCCTCCTGGAACCCTTTCAAATGCCCCAGACTATTTGGCCCTCTCTGCTTTCCTGCGGACTCCATCCTCAAAAGCACCTGTTTTCGCTTTCGGCATCCTCAGGAGCAAAAAAGACAAATTCCAGCTTTTGCTGTCACACCAAAGGTGCCAGCGGGGAAAAGTAATGCTGGTTCTCACTGCCTCCTGGAACCCTTTCAAATGCCCCAGACAATTTGGCCCTCTCTGCTTTCCTGCGGACTCCATCCTCAAAAGCACCTGTTTTCGCTTTCGGCAGCCTCCGGAGCAAAAAAGACAAACGTCCAGCTTTTGCTGCCACAGCAAAGGTGCCACCGGGGAAAAGTAATGCTGGTTCTCACTGCCTCCTGGAACCCTTTCAAATGCCCCAGACAATTTGGCCCTCTCTGCTTTCCTGCGGACTCCATCCTCAAAAGCACCTTTTTTCGCTTTCGGCATCCTCCAGAGCAAAAAAGACAAACGTCCAGCTTTTGCTGCCACAGCAAAGGTGCCAGCGGGGAAAAGTAATGCTGGTTCTCACTGCCTCGTGGAACCCCTCCAAATGCCCCAGACCATTTGGCCCTCTCTGCTTTCCTGCGGACTCTATCCTCAAAAGCACCTTTTTTCACATTCGCCGCCCTCCGGTGGTAAAAAGACTAACGTCCAGCTTTTGCTGCCACAGCAAAGATGCCAGCGGGGAAAAGTAATGCTGGTTCTCACTGCCTCCTGGAACCCTTTCAAATGCCCCACACAATTTGGCCCTCTCTGCTTTCCTGCGGACTCCATCCTCAAAAGCACCTGTTTTCGCTTTCGGCATCCTCAGGAGCAAAAAAGACAAACGTCCAGCTTTTGCTGCCACAGCAAAGGTGCCAGCGGGGAAAAGTAATGCTGGTTCTCACTGCCTCCTGGAACCCTTTCAAATGCCCCAGACAATTTGGCCCTCTCTGCTTTCCTGCGGACTCCATCCTCAAAAGCACCTGTTTTCGCTTTCGGCAGCCTCCGGAGCAAAAAAGACAAACGTCCAGCTTTTGCTGCCACAGCAAAGGTGCCAGCCGGGAAAAGTAATGCTGGTTCTCACTGCCTCCTGGAACTCTTTCAAATGCCCCAGACAATTTGGCCCTCTCTGCTTTCCTGCGGACTCCATCCTCAAAAGCACCTGTTTTCGCTTTCGGCATCCTCCAGAGCAAAAAAGACAAACGTCCAGCTTTTGCTGCCACAGCAAAGGTGCCACCGGGGAAAAGTAATGCTGGTTCTCACTGCCTCGTGGAACCCCTCCAAATGCCCCAGACCATTTGGCCCTCTCTGCTTTCCTGCGGACTCTATCCTCAAAAGCACCTTTTTTCACATTCGCCGCCCTCCGGTGGTAAAAAGACAAACGTCCAGCTTGTGCTGCCACAGCAAAGGTGCCAGCGGGGAAAAGTGATGCTGGTCCTAATTGCCTCCTGGAACCTCTTCAAATGCCCCAGACAATTTGGCCCTCTCTGCTTTCCTGCGGACTCCATCCTCAAAAGCACCTGTTTTCGCTTTCGGCAGCCTCCGGAGCAAAAAAGACAAACGTCCAGCTTTTGCTGCTACAGCAAAGGTGCCAGCGGGGAAAAGTAATGCCGGTTCTCACGGCCTCCTGGAACTCTATCAAATGCCACAGACAATTTGGCCCTCTCTGCTTTCCTGCGGACTCCATCCTCAAAAGCACCTGTTTTCGCTTTCGGCATCCTCAGGAGCAAAAAAGACAAACGTCCAGCTTTTGCTGCCACAGCAAAGGTGCCAGCGGGCAAAAGTAATGCTGGCTCTCACTGCCTCCTGGAACCCTTTCAAATGCCCCAGACAATTTGGCCCTCTCTGCTTTCGTGCGGACTCCATCCTCAAAAGCACCTGTTTTCGCTTTCGGCATCCTCAGGAGCAAAAAAGACAAACGTCCAAGTTTTGCTGCCACAGCAAAGGTGCCAGCCGGGAAAAGTAATGCTGGTTCTCACTGCCTCCTGGAACCCTTTCAAATGCCCCAGACTATTTGGCCCTCTCTGCTTTCCTGCGGACTCCATCCTCAAAAGCACCTGTTTTCGCTTTCGGCATCCTCAGGAGCAAAAAAGACAAATTCCAGCTTTTGCTGTCACACCAAAGGTGCCAGCGGGGAAAAGTAATGCTGGTTCTCACTGCCTCCTGGAACCCTTTCAAATGCCCCAGACAATTTGGCCCTCTCTGCTTTCCTGCGGACTCCATCCTCAAAAGCACCTGTTTTCGCTTTCGGCAGCCTCCGGAGCAAAAAAGACAAACGTCCAGCTTTTGCTGCCACAGCAAAGGTGCCACCGGGGAAAAGTAATGCTGGTTCTCACTGCCTCCTGGAACCCTTTCAAATGCCCCAGACAATTTGGCCCTCTCTGCTTTCCTGCGGACTCCATCCTCAAAAGCACCTTTTTTCGCTTTCGGCATCCTCCAGAGCAAAAAAGACAAACGTCCAGCTTTTGCTGCCACAGCAAAGGTGCCAGCGGCGAAAAGTAATGCTGGTTCTCACTGCCTCCTGGAACCCCTTCAAATGCCCCAGACCATTTGGCCCTCTCTGCTTTCCTGCGGACTCTATCCTCAAAAGCACCTTTTTTCAATTTCGGCGCCCTCCGGTGGTAAAAAGACAAACGTCCAGCTTTTGCTGCCACAGCAAAGGTGCCAGCGGGGAAAAGTGATGCTGGTCCTCATTGCCTCCTAGAACCTCTTCAAATGCCACAGACAATTTGGCACTCTCTGCTTTCCTGCGGACTCCATCCTCAAAAGCACCTGTTTTCACTTTCGGCATCCTCCGGAGCAAAAAAGACAAACGTCCAGGTTTTGCTGCCACAGCAAAGGTGCCAGCGGGGAAAAGTAATGCTGGTTCTCACTGCCTCCTGGAACCCTTTCAAATGCCACAGACAATTTGGCCCTCTCTGCTTTCCTGCGGACTCCATCCTCAAAAGCACCTGTTTTCGCTTTCGGCAGCCTCAGGAGCAAAAAAGACAAACGTCCAGGTTTTGCTGCCACAGCAAAGGTGCCAGCCGGGAAAAGTAATGCTGGTTCTCACTGCCTCCTGGAACTCTTTCAAATGCCCCAGACAATTTGGCCCTCTCTGCTTTCCTGCGGACTCCATCCTCAAAAGCACCTGTTTTCGCTTTCGGCATCCTCCGGAGCAAAAAAGACAAACGTCTAGGTTTTGCTGCCACAGCAAAGGTGCCAGCGGGGAAAAGTAATGCTGGTTCTCACTGCCTCCTGGAACTCTTTCAAATGCCCCAGACAATTTGGCCCTCTCTGCTTTCCTGCGGACTCCATCCTCAAAAGCACTTGTTTTCGCTTTCGGCATCCTCCAGAGCAAAAAAGACAAACGTCCAGCTTTTGCTGCCACAGCAAAGGTGCCACCGGGGAAAAGTAATGCTGGTTCTCACTGCCTCCTTGAACCCTTTCAAATGCCCCAGACAATTTGGCCCTCTCTGCTTTCCTGCGGACTCCATCCTGAAAAGCACCTGTTTTCGCTTTCGGCATCCTCAGGAGCAAAAAAGACAAACGTCCAGCTTTTGCTGCCACAGCAAAGGTGCCAGCGGGCAAAAGTAATGCTGGTTCTCACTGCCTCCTGGAACCCTTTCAAATGCCACAGACAATTTGGCCCTCTCTGCTTTCCTGCGGACTCCATCCTCAAAAGCACCTGTTTTCGCTTTCGGCAGCCTCCGGAGCAAAAAAGACAAACGTCCAGGTTTTGCTGCCACAGCAAAGGTGCCAGCCGGGAAAAGTAATGCTGGTTCTCACTGCCTCCTGGAACTCTTTCAAATGCCCCAGACAATTTGGCCCTCTCTGCTTTCCTGCGGACTCCATCCTCAAAAGCACCTGTTTTCGCTTTCGGCATCCTCCGGAGCAAAAAAGACAAACGTCCAGCTTTTGCTGCCACAGCAAAGGTGCCAGCGGGGAAAAGTAATGCTGGTTCTCACTACCTCCTAGAACTCTTTCAAATGCCACAGACAATTTGGCCCTCTCTGCTTTCCTGCGGACTCTATCCTCAAAAGCACCTTTTTTCACATTCGCCGCCCTCCGGTGGTAAAAAGACAAACGTCCAGCTTGTGCTGCCACAGCAAAGGTGCCAGCGGGGAAAGGTGATGCTGGTCCTAATTGCCTCCTGGAACCTCTTCAAATGCCCCAGACAATTTGGCCCTCTCTGCTTTCCTGCGGACTCCATCCTCAAAAGCACCTGTTTTCGCTTTCGGCAGCCTCCGGAGCAAAAAAGACAAACGTCCAGCTTTTGCTGCTACAGCAAAGGTGCCAGCGGGGAAAAGTAATGCTGGTTCTCACGGCCTCCTGGAACTCTATCAAATGCCACAGAAAATTTGGCCCTCTCTGCTTTCCTGCGGACTCCATCCTCAAAAGCACCTGTTTTCGCTTTCGGCATCCTCAGGAGCAAAAAAGACAAACGTCCAGCTTTTGCTGCCACAGCAAAGGTGCCAGCGGGCAAAAGTAATGCTGGTTCTCACTGCCTCCTGGAACCCTTTCAAATGCCCCAGACAATTTGGCCCTCTCTGCTTTCGTGCGGACTCCATCCTCAAAAGCACCTGTTTTCGCTTTCGGCAGCCTCCGGAGCAAAAAAGACAAACGTCCAAGTTTTGCTGCCACAGCAAAGGTGCCAGCCGGGAAAAGTAATGCTGGTTCTCACTGCCTCCTGGAACCCTTTCAAATGCCCCAGACAATTTGGCCCTCTCTGCTTTCCTGCGGACTCCATCCTCAAAAGCACCTGTTTTCGCTTTCGGCATCCTCAGGAGCAAAAAAGACAAATTCCAGCTTTTGCTGCCACACCAAAGGTGCCAGCGGGGAAAAGTAATGCTGGTTCTCACTGCCTCCTGGAACCCTTTCAAATGCCCCAGACAATTTGGCCCTCTCTGCTTTCCTGCGGACTCCATCCTCAAAAGCACCTGTTTTCGCTTTCGGCAGCCTCCGGAGCAAAAAAGACAAACGTCCAGCTTTTGCTGCCACAGCAAAGGTGCCACCGGGGAAAAGTAATGCTGGTTCTCACTGCCTCCTGGAACCCTTTCAAATGCCCCAGACAATTTGGCCCTCTCTGCTTTCCTGCGGACTCCATCCTCAAAAGCACCTTTTTTCGCTTTCGGCATCCTCCAGAGCAAAAAAGACAAACGTCCAGCTTTTGCTGCCACAGCAAAGGTGCCAGCGGCGAAAAGTAATGCTGGTTCTCACTGCCTCCTGGAACCCCTTCAAATGCCCCAGACCATTTGGCCCTCTCTGCTTTCCTGCGGACTCTATCCTCAAAAGCGCCTTTTTTCAATTTCGGCGCCCTCCGGTGGTAAAAAGACAAACGTCCAGCTTTTGCTTCCACAGCAAAGGTGCCAGCGGGGAAAAGTGATGCTGGTCCTCATTGCCTCCTGGAACCTCTTCAAATGCCACAGACAATTTGGCCCTCTCTGCTTTCCTGCGGACTCCATCCTCAAAAGCACCTGTTTTCGCTTTCGGCAGCCTCCGGAGCAAAAAAGACAAACGTCCAGCTTTTGCTGCCACAGCAAAGGTGCCAGCGGGGAAAAGTAATGCTGGTTCTCACTGCCTCCTGGAACTCTTTCAAATGCCCCAGACAATTTGGCCCTCTCTGCTTTCCTGCGGACTCCATCCTCAAAAGCACCTGTTGTCGCTTTCGGCATCCTCCGGAGCAAAAAAGACAAACGTCCAGGTTTTGCTGCCACAGCAAAGGTGCCAGCGGGGAAAAGTAATGCTGGTTCTCACTGCCTCCTGGAACCCTTTCAAATGCCCCAGACAATTTGGCCCTCTCTGCTTTCCTGCGGACTCCATCCTCAAAAGCACCTGTTTTCGCTTTCGGCAGCCTCCGGAGCAAAAAAGACAAACGTCCAGGTTTTGCTGCCACAGCAAAGGTGCCAGCCGGGAAAAGTAATGCTGGTTCTCACTGCCTCCTGGAACTCTTTCAAATGCCCCAGACAATTTGGCCCTCTCTGCTTTCCTGCGGACTCCATCCTCAAAAGCACCTGTTTTCGCTTTCGGCAGCCTCCAGAGCAAAAAAGACAAACGTCCAGGTTTTGCTGCCACAGCAAAGGTGCCAGTGGGGAAAAGTAATGCTGGTTCTCACTGCCTCCTGGAACTCTTTCAAATGCCCCAGACAATTTGGCCCTCTCTGCTTTCCTGCGGACTCCATCCTCAAAAGCACCTTTTTTCGCTTTAGGCATCCTCCAGAGCAAAAAAGACAAACGTCCAGCTTTTGCTGCCACAGCAAAGGTGCCAGCGGGGAAAAGTGATGCTGGTCCTCATTGCCTCCTGGAACCTCTTCAAATGCACCACACAATTTGGCCCTCTCTGCTTTCCTGCGGACTCCATCCTCAAAAGCACCTTTTTTCGCTTTCGGCATCCTCCAGAGCAAAAAAGACAAACGTCCAGGTTTTGCTGCCACAGCAAAGATGCCAGCGGGGAAAAGTAATGCTGGTTCTCACTGCGTCCTGGAACCTCTTCAAATGCCACAGACAATTTGGCCCTCTCTGCTTTCCTGCGCACTCCATCCTCAAACGCACCTGTTTTCGCTTTCGGCAACCTCCGGAGCAAAAAAGACAAACGTCCAGGTTTTGCTGCCACAGCAAAGGTGCCAGCCAGGAAAAGTAATGCTGGTTCTCACTGCCTCCTGGAACCCTTTCAAATGCCCCAGACTATTTGGCCCTCTCTGCTCTCCTGCGGACTCCATCCTCAAAAGCACCTGTTTTCGCTTTCGGAAACCTCAGGAGCAAAAAAGACAAACGTCCAGGTTTTGCTGCCACAGCAAAGGTGCCAGCGGGCAAAAGTAATGCTGGTTCTCACTGCCTCCTGGAACCCTTTCAAATGCCCCAGACTATTTGGCCCTCTCTGCTTTCCTGCGGACTCCATCCTCAAAAGCACCTGTTTTCGCTTTCGGCATCCTCAGGAGCAAAAAAGACAAACGTCCAGCTTTTGCTGCCACACCAAAGGTGCCAGCGGGGAAAAGTAATGCTGGTTCTCACTGCCTCCTGGAACCCTTTCAAATGCCCCAGACAATTTGGCCCTCTCTGCTTTCCTGCGGACTCCATCCTCAAAAGCACCTGTTTTCGCTTTCGGCAGCCTCAGGAGCAAAAAAGACAAACGTCCAGCTTGTGCTGCCACAGCAAAGGTGCCAGCGGGGAAAAGTAATGCTGGTTCTCACTGCCTCCTGGAACCCCTTCAAATGCCCCAGACCATTTGGCCGTCTCTGCTTTCCTGCGGACTCTATCCTCAAAAGCGCCTTTTTTCAATTTCGGCGCCCTCCGGTGGTAAAAAGACAAACGTCCAGCTTTTGCTGCCACAGCAAAGGTGCCAGCGGGGAAAAGTGATGCTGGTCCTCATTGCCTCCTGGAACCTCTTCAAATGCCACAGACAATTTGGCACTCTCTGCTTTCCTGCGGACTCCATCCTCAAAAGCACCTGTTTTCACTTTCGGCATCCTCCGGAGCAAAAAAGACAAACGTCCAGGTTTTGCTGCCACAGCAAAGGTGCCAGCGGGGACAAGTAATGCTGGTTCTCACTGCCTCCTGGAACCCTTTCAAATGCCACAGACAATTTGGCCCTCTCTGCTTTCCTGCGGACTCCATCCTCAAAAGCACCTGTTTTCGCTTTCGGCAGCCTCCGGAGCAAAAAAGACAAACGTCCAGGTTTTGCTGCCACAGCAAAGGTGCCAGCCGGGAAAAGTAATGCTGGTTCTCACTGCCTCCTGGAACTCTTTCAAATGCCCCAGACAATTTGGCCCTCTCTGCTTTCCTGCGGACTCCATCCTCAAAAGCACCTGTTTTCGCTTTCGGCAGCCTCCAGAGCAAAAAAGACAAACTTCTAGGTTTTGCTGCCACAGCAAAGGTGCCAGCGGGGAAAAGTAATGCTGGTTCTCACTGCCTCCTGGAACTCTTTCAAATGCCCCACACAATTTGGCCCTCTCTGCTTTCCTGCGGACTCCATCCTCAAAAGCACCTGTTTTCGCTTTCGGCATCCTCCAGAGCAAAAAAGACAAACGTCCAGCTTTTGCTGCCACAGCAAAGGTGACAACGGGCAAAAGTAATGCTGGTTCTCACTGCCTCCTGGAACCCTTTCAAATGCCCCAGACAATTTGGCCCTCTCTGCTTTCCTGCGGACTCCATCCTCAAAAGCACCTGTTTTCGCTTTCGGCATCCTCAGGAGCAAAAAAGACAAACGTCCAGCTTTTGCTGCCACAGCAAAGGTGCCAGCGGGCAAAAGTAATGCTGGTTCTCACTGCCTCCTGGAACCCTTTCAAATGCCACAGACAATTTGGCCCTCTCTGCTTTCCTGCGGACTCCATCCTCAAAAGCACCTGTTTTCGCTTTCGGCAGCCTCCGGAGCAAAAAAGACAAACGTCCAGGTTTTGCTGCCACAGCAAAGGTGCCAGCCGGGAAAAGTAATGCTTGTTCTCACTGCCTCCTGGAACTCTTTCAAATGCCCCAGACAATTTGGCCCTCTCTGCTTTCCTGCGGACTCCATCCTCAAAAGCACCTGTTTTCGCTTTCGGCATCCTCCGGAGCAAAAAAGACAAACGTCCAGCTTTTGCTGCCACAGCAAAGGTGCCAGCGGGGAAAAGTAATGCTGGTTCTCACTGCCTCGTGGAACCCCTCCAAATGCCCCAGACCATTTGGCCCTCTCTGCTTTCCTGCGGACTCTATCCTCAAAAGCACCTTTTTTCACATTCGCCGCCCTCCGGTGGTAAAAAGACAAACGTCCAGCTTGTGCTGCCACAGCAAAGGTGCCAGCGGGGAAAAGTGATGCTGGTCCTAATTGCCTCCTGGAACCTCTTCAAATGCCCCAGACAATTTGGCCCTCTCTGCTTTCCTGCGGACTCCATCCTCAAAAGCACCTGTTTTCGCTTTCGGCAGCCTCCGGAGCAAAAAAGACAAACGTCCAGCTTTTGCTGCTACAGCAAACGTGCCAGCGGGGAAAAGTAATGCTGGTTCTCACGGCCTCCTGGAACTCTATCAAATGCCACAGACAATTTGGCCCTCTCTGCTTTCCTGCGGACTCCATCCTCAAAAGCACCTGTTTTCGCTTTCGGCATCCTCAGGAGCAAAAAAGACAAACGTCCAGCTTTTGCTGCCACAGCAAAGGTGCCAGCGGGCAAAAGTAATGCTGGTTCTCACTGCCTCCTGGAACCCTTTCAAATGCCCCAGACAATTTGGCCCTCTCTGCTTTCGTGCGGACTCCATCCTCAAAAGCACCTGTTTTCGCTTTCGGCAGCCTCCAGTGCAAAAAAGACAAACGTCCAAGTTTTGCTGCCACAGCAAAGGTGCCAGCCGGGAAAAGTAATGCTGGTTCTCACTGCCTCCTGGAACCCTTTCAAATGCCCCAGACTATTTGGCACTCTCTGCTTTCCTGCGGACTCCATCCTCAAAAGCACCTGTTTTCGCTTTCGGCATCCTCAGGAGCAAAAAAGACAAACGTCCAGGTTTTGCTGCCACAGCAAAGGTGCCAGCCGGGAAAAGTAATGCTGGTTCTCACTGCCTCCTGGAACTCTTTCAAATGCCCCACACAATTTGGCCCTCTCTGCTTTCCTGCGGACTCCATCCTCAAAAGCACCTGTTTTCGCTTTCGGCAGCCTCCAGAGCAAAAAAGACAAACGTCCAGGTTTTGCTGCCACAGCAAAGGTGCCAGCCGGGAAAAGTAATGCTGGTTCTCACTGCCTCCTGGAACTCTTTCAAATGCCCCACACAATTTGGCCCTCTCTGCTTTCCTGCGGACTCCATCCTCAAAAGCACCTGTTTTCGCTTTCGGAAACCTCAGGAGCAAAAAAGACAAACGTCCAGGTTTTGCTGCCACAGCAAAGGTGCCAGCGGGCAAAAGTAATGCTGGTTCTCATTGCCTCCTGGAACCCTTTCAAATGCCCCAGACAATTTGGCCCTCTCTGCTTTCCTGCGGACTCCATCCTCAAAAGCACCTGTTTTCGCTTTCGGCAGCCTCCGGAGCAAAAAAGACAAACGTCCAGCTTTTGCTGCCACAGCAAAGGTGCCAGCGGCGAAAAGTAATGCTGGTTCTCACTGCCTCCTGGAACCCCTTCAAATGCCCCAGACCATTTGGCCCTCTCTGCTTTCCTGCGGACTCTATCCTCAAAAGCGCCTTTTTTCAATTTCGGCGCCCTCCGGTGGTAAAAAGACAAACGTCCAGCTTTTGCTGCCACAGCAAAGGTGCCAGCGGGGAAAAGTGATGCTGGTCCTCATTGCCTCCTGGAACCTCTTCAAATGCCACAGACAATTTGGCACTCTCTGCTTTCCTGCGGACTCCATCCTCAAAAGCACCTGTTTTCGCTTTCGGCAGCCTCCGGAGCAAAAAAGACAAACGTCCAGCTTTTGCTGCCACAGCAAAGGTGCCAGCGGGGAAAAGTAATGCTGGTTCTCACTGCCTCCTGGAACTCTTTCAAATGCCCCAGACAATTTGGCCCTCTCTGCTTTCCTGCGGACTCCATCCTCAAAAGCACCTGTTGTCGCTTTCGGCATCCTCCGGAGCAAAAAAGACAAACGTCCAGGTTTTGCTGCCACAGCAAAGGTGCCAGCGGGGAAAAGTAATGCTGGTTCTCACTGCCTCCTGGAACCCTTTCAAATGCCCCAGACAATTTGGCCCTCTCTGCTTTCCTGCGGACTCCATCCTCAAAAGCACCTGTTTTCGCTTTCGGCAGCCTCCGGAGCAAAAAAGACAAACGTCCAGGTTTTGCTGCCACAGCAAAGGTGCCAGCCGGGAAAAGTAATGCTGGTTCTCACTGCCTCCTGGAACTCTTTCAAATGCCCCAGACAATTTGGCCCTCTCTGCTTTCCTGCGGACTCCATCCTCAAAAGCACCTGTTTTCGCTTTCGGCAGCCTCCAGAGCAAAAAAGACAAACGTCCAGGTTTTGCTGCCACAGCAAAGGTGCCAGTGGGGAAAAGTAATGCTGGTTCTCACTGCCTCCTGGAACTCTTTCAAATGCCCCAGACAATTTGGCCCTCTCTGCTTTCCTGCGGACTCCATCCTCAAAAGCACCTTTTTTCGCTTTCGGCATCCTCCAGAGCAAAAAAGACAAACGTCCAGCTTTTGCTGCCACAGCAAAGGTGCCAGCGGGGAAAAGTGATGCTGGTCCTCATTGCCTCCTGGAACCTCTTCAAATGCACCACACAATTTGGCCCTCTCTGCTTTCCTGCGGACTCCATCCTCAAAAGCACCTTTTTTCGCTTTCGGCATCCTCCAGAGCAAAAAAGACAAACGTCCAGGTTTTGCTGCCACAGCAAAGATGCCAGCGGGGAAAAGTAATGCTGGTTCTCACTGCGTCCTGGAACCTCTTCAAATGCCACAGACAATTTGGCCCTCTCTGCTTTCCTGCGCACTCCATCCTCAAACGCACCTGTTTTCGCTTTCGGCAACCTCCGGAGCAAAAAAGACAAACGTCCAGGTTTTGCTGCCACAGCAAAGGTGCCAGCCAGGAAAAGTAATGCTGGTTCTCACTGCCTCCTGGAACCCTTTCAAATGCCCCAGACTATTTGGCCCTCTCTGCTCTCCTGCGGACTCCATCCTCAAAAGCACCTGTTTTCGCTTTCGGAAACCTCAGGAGCAAAAAAGACAAACGTCCAGGTTTTGCTGCCACAGCAAAGGTGCCAGCGGGCAAAAGTAATGCTGGTTCTCACTGCCTCCTGGAACCCTTTCAAATGCCCCAGACTATTTGGCCCTCTCTGCTTTCCTGCGGACTCCATCCTCAAAAGCACCTGTTTTCGCTTTCGGCATCCTCAGGAGCAAAAAAGACAAACGTCCAGCTTTTGCTGCCACACCAAAGGTGCCAGCGGGGAAAAGTAATGCTGGTTCTCACTGCCTCCTGGAACCCTTTCAAATGCCCCAGACAATTTGGCCCTCTCTGCTTTCCTGCGGACTCCATCCTCAAAAGCACCTGTTTTCGCTTTCGGCAGCCTCAGGAGCAAAAAAGACAAACGTCCAGCTTTTGCTGCCACAGCAAAGGTGCCAGCGGGGAAAAGTAATGCTGGTTCTCACTGCCTCCTGGAACCCCTTCAAATGCCCCAGACCATTTGGCCGTCTCTGCTTTCCTGCGGACTCTATCCTCAAAAGCGCCTTTTTTCAATTTCGGCGCCCTCCGGTGGTAAAAAGACAAACGTCCAGCTTTTGCTGCCACAGCAAAGGTGCCAGCGGGGAAAAGTGATGCTGGTCCTCATTGCCTCCTGGAACCTCTTCAAATGCCACAGACAATTTGGCACTCTCTGCTTTCCTGCGGACTCCATCCTCAAAAGCACCTGTTTTCACTTTCGGCATCCTCCGGAGCAAAAAAGACAAACGTCCAGGTTTTGCTGCCACAGCAAAGGTGCCAGCGGGCAAAAGTAATGCTGGTTCTCACTGCCTCCTGGAACCCTTTCAAATGCCACAGACAATTTGGCCCTCTCTGCTTTCCTGCGGACTCCATCCTCAAAAGCACCTGTTTTCGCTTTCGGCAGCCTCCGGAGCAAAAAAGACAAACGTCCAGGTTTTGCTGCCACAGCAAAGGTGCCAGCCGGGAAAAGTAATGCTGGTTCTCACTGCCTCCTGGAACTCTTTCAAATGCCCCAGACAATTTGGCCCTCTCTGCTTTCCTGCGGACTCCATCCTCAAAAGCACCTGTTTTCGCTTTCGGCAGCCTCCAGAGCAAAAAAGACAAACTTCTAGGTTTTGCTGCCACAGCAAAGGTGCCAGCGGGGAAAAGTAATGCTGGTTCTCACTGCCTCCTGGAACTCTTTCAAATGCCCCACACAATTTGGCCCTCTCTGCTTTCCTGCGGACTCCATCCTCAAAAGCACCTGTTTTCGCTTTCGGCATCCTCCAGAGCAAAAAAGACAAACGTCCAGCTTTTGCTGCCACAGCAAAGGTGACAACGGGCAAAAGTAATGCTGGTTCTCACTGCCTCCTGGAACCCTTTCAAATGCCCCAGACAATTTGGCCCTCTCTGCTTTCCTGCGGACTCCATCCTCAAAAGCACCTGTTTTCGCTTTCGGCATCCTCAGGAGCAAAAAAGACAAACGTCCAGCTTTTGCTGCCACAGCAAAGGTGCCAGCGGGCAAAAGTAATGCTGGTTCTCACTGCCTCCTGGAACCCTTTCAAATGCCCCAGACAATTTGGCCCTCTCTGCTTTCCTGCGGACTCCATCCTCAAAAGCACCTGTTTTCGCTTTCGGCAGCCTCCGGAGCAAAAAAGACAAACGTCCAGGTTTTGCTGCCACAGCAAAGGTGCCAGCCGGGAAAAGTAATGCTTGTTCTCACTGCCTCCTGGAACTCTTTCAAATGCCCCAGACAATTTGGCCCTCTCTGCTTTCCTGCGGACTCCATCCTCAAAAGCACCTGTTTTCGCTTTCGGCATCCTCCGGAGCAAAAAAGACAAACGTCCAGCTTTTGCTGCCACAGCAAAGGTGCCAGCGGGGAAAAGTAATGCTGGTTCTCACTGCCTCGTGGAACCCCTCCAAATGCCCCAGACCATTTGGCCCTCTCTGCTTTCCTGCGGACTCTATCCTCAAAAGCACCTTTTTTCACATTCGCCGCCCTCCGGTGGTAAAAAGACAAACGTCCAGCTTGTGCTGCCACAGCAAAGGTGCCAGCGGGGAAAAGTGATGCTGGTCCTCATTGCCTCCTGGAACCTCTTCAAATGCCCCAGACAATTTGGCCCTCTCTGCTTTCCTGCGGACTCCATCCTCAAAAGCACCTGTTTTCGCTTTCGGCAGCCTCCGGAGCAAAAAAGACAAACGTCCAGCTTTTGCTGCTACAGCAAACGTGCCAGCGGGGAAAAGTAATGCTGGTTCTCACGGCCTCCTGGAACTCTATCAAATGCCACAGACAATTTGGCCCTCTCTGCTTTCCTGCGGACTCCATCCTCAAAAGCACCTGTTTTCGCTTTCGGCATCCTCAGGAGCAAAAAAGACAAACGTCCAGCTTTTGCTGCCACAGCAAAGGTGCCAGCGGGCAAAAGTAATGCTGGTTCTCACTGCCTCCTGGAACCCTTTCAAATGCCCCAGACAATTTGGCCCTCTCTGCTTTCGTGCGGACTCCATCCTCAAAAGCACCTGTTTTCGCTTTCGGCAGCCTCCAGAGCAAAAAAGACAAACGTCCAAGTTTTGCTGCCACAGCAAAGGTGCCAGCCGGGAAAAGTAATGCTGGTTCTCACTGCCTCCTGGAACCCTTTCAAATGCCCCAGACTATTTGGCACTCTCTGCTTTCCTGCGGACTCCATCCTCAAAAGCACCTGTTTTCGCTTTCGGCATCCTCAGGAGCAAAAAAGACAAACGTCCAGGTTTTGCTGCCACAGCAAAGGTGCCAGCCGGGAAAAGTAATGCTGGTTCTCACTGCCTCCTGGAACTCTTTCAAATGCCCCACACAATTTGGCCCTCTCTGCTTTCCTGCGGACTCCATCCTCAAAAGCACCTGTTTTCGCTTTCGGCAGCCTCCAGAGCAAAAAAGACAAACGTCCAGGTTTTGCTGCCACAGCAAAGGTGCCAGCCGGGAAAAGTAATGCTGGTTCTCACTGCCTCCTGGAACTCTTTCAAATGCCCCACACAATTTGGCCCTCTCTGCTTTCCTGCGGACTCCATCCTCAAAAGCACCTGTTTTCGCTTTCGGAAACCTCAGGAGCAAAAAAGACAAACGTCCAGGTTTTGCTGCCACAGCAAAGGTGCCAGCGGGCAAAAGTAATGCTGGTTCTCATTGCCTCCTGGAACCCTTTCAAATGCCCCAGACAATTTGGCCCTCTCTGCTTTCCTGCGGACTCCATCCTCAAAAGCACCTGTTTTCGCTTTCGGCAGCCTCCGGAGCAAAAAAGACAAACGTCCAGCTTTTGCTGCCACAGCAAAGGTGCCAGCGGCGAAAAGTAATGCTGGTTCTCACTGCCTCCTGGAACCCCTTCAAATGCCCCAGACCATTTGGCCCTCTCTGCTTTCCTGCGGACTCTATCCTCAAAAGCGCCTTTTTTCAATTTCGGCGCCCTCCGGTGGTAAAAAGACAAACGTCCAGCTTTTGCTGCCACAGCAAAGGTGCCAGCGGGGAAAAGTGATGCTGGTCCTCATTGCCTCCTGGAACCTCTTCAAATGCCACAGACAATTTGGCACTCTCTGCTTTCCTGCGGACTCCATCCTCAAAAGCACCTGTTTTCACTTTCGGCATCCTCCGGAGCAAAAAAGACAAACGTCCAGGTTTTGCTGCCACAGCAAAGGTGCCAGCGGGGAAAAGTAATGCTGGTTCTCACTGCCTCCTGGAACCCTTTCAAATGCCACAGACAATTTGGCCCTCTCTGCTTTCCTGCGGACTCCATCCTCAAAAGCACCTGTTTTCGCTTTCGGCAGCCTCCGGAGCAAAAAAGACAAACGTCCAGGTTTTGCTGCCACAGCAAAGGTGCCAGCCGGGAAAAGTAATGCTGGTTCTCACTGCCTCCTGGAACTCTTTCAAATGCCCCAGACAATTTGGCCCTCTCTGCTTTCCTGCGGACTCCATCCTCAAAAGCACCTGTTTTCGCTTTCGGCAGCCTCCAGAGCAAAAAAGACAAACTTCTAGGTTTTGCTGCCACAGCAAAGGTGCCAGCGGGGAAAAGTAATGCTGGTTCTCACTGCCTCCTGGAACTCTTTCAAATGCCCCAGACAATTTGGCCCTCTCTGCTTTCCTGCGGACTCCATCCTCAAAAGCACCTGTTTTCGCTTTCGGCATCCTCCAGAGCAAAAAAGACAAACGTCCAGCTTTTGCTGCCACAGCAAAGGTGCCACCGGGGAAAAGTAATGCTGGTTCTCACTGCCTCCTGGAACCCTTTCAAATGCCCCAGACAATTTGGCCCTCTCTGCTTTCCTGCGGACTCCATCCTCAAAAGCACCTGTTTTCGCTTTCGGCATCCTCAGGAGCAAAAAAGACAAACGTCCAGCTTTTGCTGCCACAGCAAAGGTGCCAGCGGGCAAAAGTAATGCTGGTTCTCACTGCCTCCTGGAACCCTTTCAAATGCCCCAGACAATTTGGCCCTCTCTGCTTTCCTGCGGACTCCATCCTCAAAAGCACCTGTTTTCGCTTTCGGCAGCCTCCGGAGCAAAAAAGACAAACGTCCAGGTTTTGCTGCCACAGCAAAGGTGCCAGCTGGGAAAAGTAATGCTGGTTCTCACTGCGTCCTGGAACCTTTTCAAATGCCCCAGACAATTTGGCCCTCTCTGCTTTCCTGCGGACTCCATCCTCAAAAGCACCTGTTTTTGCTTTCGGCATCCTCCGGAGCAAAAAAGACAAACGTCCAGCTTTTGCTGCCACAGCAAAGGTGCCACCGGGGAAAAGTAATGCTGGTTCTCACTGCCTCCTGGAACCCCTCCAAATGCCCCAGACCATTTGGCCCTCTCTGCTTTCCTGCGGACTCTATCCTCAAAAGCACCTTTTTTCACATTCGCCGCCCTCCGGTGGTAAAAAGACAAACGTCCAGCTTGTGCTGCCACAGCAAAGGTGCCAGCGGGGAAAAGTGATGCTGGTCCTAATTGTCTCCTGGAACCTCTTCAAATGCCCCAGACAATTTGGCCCTCTCTGCTTTCCTGCGGACTCCATCCTCAAAAGCACCTGTTTTCGCTTTCGGCAGCCTCCGGAGCAAAAAAGACAAACGTCCAGCTTTTGCTGCTACAGCAAACGTGCCAGCGGGGAAAAGTAATGCTGGTTCTCACGGCCTCCTGGAACTCTATCAAATGCCACAGACAATTGGGCCCTCTCTGCTTTCCTGCGGACTCCATCCTCAAAAGCACCTGTTTTCGCTTTCGGCATCCTCAGGAGCAAAAAAGACAAACGTCCAGCTTTTGCTGCCACAGCAAAGGTGCCAGCGGGCAAAAGTAATGCTGGTTCTCACTGCCTCCTGGAACCCTTTCAAATGCCCCAGACAATTTGGCCCTCTCTGCTTTCCTGCGGACTCCATCCTCAAAAGCACCTGTTTTCGCTTTCGGCAGCCTCCGGAGCAAAAAAGACAAACGTCCAAGTTTTGCTGCCACAGCAAAGGTGCCAGCTGGGAAAAGTAATGCTGGTTCTCACTGCGTCCTGGAACCTTTTCAAATGCCCCAGACAATTTGGCCCTCTCTGCTTTCCTGCGGACTCCATCCTCAAAAGCACCTGTTTTTGCTTTCGGCATCCTCCGGAGCAAAAAAGACAAACGTCCAGCTTTTGCTGCCACAGCAAAGGTGCCACCGGGGAAAAGTAATGCTGGTTCTCACTGCCTCGTGGAACCCCTCCAAATGCCCCAGACCATTTGGCCCTCTCTGCTTTCCTGCGGACTCTATCCTCAAAAGCACCTTTTTTCACATTCGCCGCCCTCCGGTGGTAAAAAGACAAACTTCCAGCTTGTGCTGCCACAGCAAAGGTGCCAGCGGGGAAAAGTGATGCTGCTCCTAATTGCCTCCTGGAACCTCTTCAAATGCCCCAGACAATTTGGCCCTCTCTGCTTTCCTGCGGACTCCATCCTCAAAAGCACCTGTTTTCGCTTTCGGCAGCCTCCAGAGCAAAAAAGACAAACGTCCAGCTTTTGCTGCTACAGCAAACGTGCCAGCGGGGAAAAGTAATGCTGGTTCTCACGGCCTCCTGGAACTCTATCAAATGCCACAGACAATTTGGCCCTCTCTGCTTTCCTGCGGACTCCATCCTCAAAAGCACCTGTTTTCGCTTTCGGCATCCTCAGGAGCAAAAAAGACAAACGTCCAGCTTTTGCTGCCACAGCAAAGGTGCCAGCGGGCAAAAGTAATGCTGGTTCTCACTGCCTCCTGGAACCCTTTCAAATGCCCCAGACAATTTGGCCCTCTCTGCTTTCGTGCGGACTCCATCCTCAAAAGCACCTGTTTTCGCTTTCGGCAGCCTCCGGAGCAAAAAAGACAAACGTCCAAGTTTTGCTGCCACAGCAAAGGTGCCAGCCGGGAAAAGTAATGCTGGTTCTCACTGCCTCCTGGAACCCTTTCAAATGCCCCAGACTATTTGGCCCTCTCTGCTTTCCTCCGGACTCCATCCTCAAAAGCACCTGTTTTCGCTTTCGGCAGCCTCCGGAGCAAAAAAGACAAACGTCCAGCTTTTGCTGCCACAGCATAGGTGCCAGCGGGGAAAAGTAATGCTGGTTCTCACTGCCTCCTGGAACTCTTTCAAATGCCCCAGACAATTTGGCCCTCTCTGCTTTCCTGCGGACTCCATCCTCAAAAGCACCTTTTTTCGCTTTCGGCATCCTCCAGAGCAAAAAAGACAAACGTCCAGCTTTTGCTGCCACAGCAAAGGTGCCAGCGGCGAAAAGTAATGCTGGTTCTCACTGCCTCCTGGAACCCCTTCAAATGCCCCAGACCATTTGGCCCTCTCTGCTTTCCTGCGGACTCTATCCTCAAAAGCGCCTTTTTTCAATTTCGGCGCCCTCCGGTGGTAAAAAGACAAACGTCCAGCTTTTGCTGCCACAGCAAAGGTGCCAGCGGGGAAAAGTGATGCTGGTCCTCATTGCCTCCTGGAACCTCTTCAAATGCCACAGACAATTTGGCACTCTCTGCTTTCCTGCGGACTCCATCCTCAAAAGCACCTGTTTTCGCTTTCGGCAGCCTCCGGAGCAAAAAAGACAAACGTCCAGCTTTTGCTGCCACAGCAAAGGTGCCAGCGGGGAAAAGTAATGCTGGTTCTCACTGCCTCCTGGAACTCTTTCAAATGCCCCAGACAATTTGGCCCTCTCTGCTTTCCTGCGGACTCCATCCTCAAAAGCACCTGTTTTCGCTTTCGGCAGCCTCCGGAGCAAAAAAGACAAACGTCCAGCTTTTGCTGCCACAGCAAAGGTGCCAGCGGGCAAAAGTAATGCTGGTTCTCACTGCCTCCTGGAACCCTTTCAAATGCCCCAGACAATTTGGCCCTCTCTGCTTTCCTGCGGACTCCATCCTCAAAAGCACCTGTTTTCGCTTTCGGCAACCTCAGGAGCAAAAAAGACAAACGTCCAGCTTTTGCTGCCACAGCAAAGGTGCCAGCCGGGAAAAGTAATGCTGGTTCTCACTGCCTCCTGGAACTCTTTCAAATGCCCCACAAAATTTGGCCCTCTCTGCTTTCCTGCGGACTCCATCCTCAAAAGCACCTGTTTTCACTTTCGGCAGCCTCCAGAGCAAAAAAGATAAACGTCCAGGTTTTGCTGCCACAGCAAAGGTGCCAGTGGGGAAAAGTAATGCTGGTTCTCACTGCCTCCTGGAACTCTTTCAAATGCCCCAGACAATTTGGCCCTCTCTGCTTTCCTGCGGACTCCATCCTCAAAAGCACCTTTTTTCGCTTTCGGCATCCTCCAGAGCAAAAAAGACAAACGTCCAGCTTTTGCTGCCACAGCAAAGGTGCCAGCGGGGAAAAGTGATGCTGGTCCTCATTGCCTCCTGGAACCTCTTCAAATGCACCACACAATTTGGCCCTCTCTGCTTTCCTGCGGACTCCATCCTCAAAAGCACCTTTTTTCGCTTTCGGCATCCTCCAGAGCAAAAAAGACAAACGTCCAGCTTTTGCTGCCACAGCAAAGGTGCCACCGGGCAAAAGTAATGCTGGTTCTCACTGCCTCCTGGAACCCTTTCAAATGCCCCAGACAATTTGGCCCTCTCTGCTTTCCTGCGGACTCCATCCTCAAAAGCACCTGTTTTCGCTTTCGGCATCCTTCAGAGCAAAAAAGACAAACGTCCAGCTTTTGCTGCCACAGCAAAGGTGCCAGCGGGGAAAAGTAATGCTGGTTCTCACTGCCTCCTGGAACCCTTTGAAATGCCACAGACAATTTGGCCCTCTCTACTTTCCTGCGGACTCCATCCTCAAAAGCACCTTTTTTCGCTTTCGGCAGCCTCCAGAGCAAAAAAGACAAACGTCCAGCTTTTGCTGCCACAGCAAAGGTGCCAGCGGCGAAAAGTAATGCTGGTTCTCACTACCTCCTGGAACCCCTTCAAATGCCCCAGACAATTTGGCCCTCTCTGCTTTCCTGCGGACTCTATCCTCAAAAGCGCCTTTTTTCACTTTCGGCGCCCTCCGGTGGTAAAAAGACAAACGTCCAGCTTTTGCTGCCACAGCAAAGGTGCCAGCGGGGAAAAGTGATGCTGGTCCTCATTGCCTCCTGGAACCTCTTCAAATGCCACAGACAATTTGGCCCTCTCTGCTTTCCTGCGGACTCCATCCTCAAAAGCACCTGTTTTCGCTTTCGGCAGCCTCCGGAGCAAAAAAGACAAACGTCCAGCTTTTGCTGCCACAGCAAAGATGCCAGCGGGGAAAAGTAATGCTGGTTCTCACTGCCTCCTGGAACTCTTTCAAATGCCACAGACAATTTGGCCCTCTCTGCTTTCCTGCGGACTCCATCGTCAAAAGCACCTGTTTTCGCTTTCGGCATCCTCAGGAGCAAAAAAGACAAACTTCCAGCTTTTGCTGCCACAGCAAAGGTGCCAGCGGGGAAAAGTAATGCTGGTTCTCACTGCCTCCTGGAACCCTTTCAAATGCCACAGACAATTTGGCCCTCTCTGCTTTCCTGCGGACTCCATCCTCAAAAGCACCTGTTTTCGCTTTCGGCAGCCTCCAGAGCAAAAAAGACAAACGTCCAGCTTTTGCTGCCACAGCAAAGGTGCAAGCGGGGAAAAGTAATGCTGGTCCTCATTACCTCCTGGAACCTCTTCAAAAGCCCCAGACAATTTGGCCCTCTCTGCTTTCCTGCGGACTCCATCCTCAAAAGCACCTGTTTTCGCTTTCGGCAACCTCCGGAGCAAAAAAGACAAACGTCCAGGTTTTGCTGCCACAGCAAAGGTGCCAGCGGGGAAAAGTAATGCTGGTTCTCACTGCCTCCTGGAACCCTTTCAAATGCCCCAGACAATTTGGCCCTCTCTGCTTTCCTGCGGACTCCATCCTCAAAAGCACCTGTTTTCGCTTTCGGCAGCCTCCGGAGCAAAAAAGACAAACGTCCAGCTTTTGCTGCCACAGCAAAGGTGCCAGCGGGGAAAAGTAATGCTGGTTCTCACTGCCTCCTGGAACCCTTTCAAATGCCCCAGACAATTTGGCCCTCTCTGCTTTCCTGCGGACTCCATCCTCAAAAGCACCTGTTTTCGCTTTCAGCATCCTCAGGAGCAAAAAAGACAAACGTCCAGCTTTTGCTGCCACAGCAAAGGTGCCAGCGGGCAAAAGTAATGCTGGTTCTCACTGCCTCCTGGAACCCTTTCAAATGCCCCAGACAATTTGGCCCTCTCTGCTTTCCTGCGGACTCCATCCTCAAAAGCACCTGTTTTCGCTTTCGGCATCCTCAGGAGCAAAAAAGACAAACGTCCAGCTTTTGCTGCCACAGCAAAGGTGCCAGCGGGGAAAAGTAATGCTGGTTCTCACTGCCTCCTGGAACCCTTTCAAATGCCCCAGACAATTTGGCCCTCTCTGCTTTCCTGCGGACTCCATCCTCAAAAGCACCTGTTTTCGCTTTCGGCAGCCTCCCGAGCAAAAAAGACAAACGTCCAGCTTTTGCTGCCACAGCAAAGGTGCCAGCCGGGAAAAGTAATGCTGCTTCTCACTGCCTCCTGGAACTCTTTCAAATGCTTCAGACAATTTGGCCCTCTCTGCTTTCCTGCGGACTCCATCCTCAAAAGCACCTGTTTTCGCTTTCGGCAGCCTCCAGAGCAAAAAAGACAAACGTCCAGGTTTTGCTGCCACAGCAAAGGTGCCAGCGGGGAAAAGTAATGCTGGTTCTCACTGCCTCCTGGAACCCTTTCAAATGCCCCAGACTATTTGGCCCTCTCTGCTTTCCTGCGGACTCCATCCTCAAAAGCACCTGTTTTCGCTTTCGGCATCCTCAGGAGCAAAAAAGACAAACGTCCAGCTTTTGCTGCAACAGCAAATGTGCCAGCGGGGAAAAGTAATGCTGGTTCTCACTGCGTCCTGGAACCTCTTCAAATGCCCCAGACAATTTGGCCCTCTCTGCTTTCCTGCGGACTCCATCCTCAAAAGCACCTGTTTTCGCTTTCGGCAGCCTCCAGAGCAAAAAAGACAAACGTCCAGGTTTTGCTGCCACAGCAAAGGTGCCAGCGGGCAAAAGTAATGCTGGTTCTCACTGCCTCCTGGAACCTCTTCAAATGCCACAGACAATTTGGCCCTCTCTGCTTTCCTGCGGACTCCATCCTCAAAAGCACCTGTTTTCGCTTTCGGCAGCCTCCAGAGCAAAAAAGACAAACGTCCAGCTTTTGCTGCCACAGCAAAGGTGCCACCGGGGAAAAGTAATGCTGGTTCTCACTACCTCCTAGAACTCTTTCAAATGCCACAGACAATTTGGCCCTCTCTGCTTTCCTGCGGACTCCATCCTCAAAAGCACCTGTTTTCGCTTTCGGCATCCTCCGGAGCAAAAAAGACAAACGTCCAGCTTTTGCTGCCACAGCAAAGATGCCAGCGGGGAAAAGTAATGCTGGTTCTCACTGCGTCCTGGAACCTCTTCAAATGCCACAGACAATTTGGCCCTCTCTGCTTTCCTGCGGACTCCATCCTCAAAAGCACCTGTTTATGCTTTCGGCAACCTCCGAGCAAAAAAGACAAACGTCCAGGTTTTGCTGCCACAGCAAAGGTGCCAGCCGGGAAAAGTAATGCTGGTTCTCACTGCCTCCTGGAACCCTTTCAAATGCCCCAGACTATTTGGCCCTCTCTGCTTTCCTGCGGACTCCATCCTCAAAAGCACCTTTTTTCGCTTTCGGCATCCTCCAGAGCAAAAAAGACAAACGTCCAGCTTTTGCTGCCACAGCAAAGGTGCCAGCGGGGAAAAGTGATGCTGGTCCTCATTGCCTCCTGGAACCTCTTCAAATGCCACAGACAATTTGGCCCTCTCTGCTTTCCTGCGGACTCCATCCTCAAAAGCACCTGTTTTCGCTTTCGGCAACCTCAGGAGCAAAAAAGACAAACGTCCAGCTTTTGCTGCCACAGCAAAGGTGCCAGCGGGGAAAAGTAATGCTGGTTCTCACTACCTCCTAGAACTCTTTCAAATGCCACAGACAATTTGGCCCTCTCTGCTTTCCTGCGGACTCCATCCTCAAAAGCACCTGTTTTCGCTTTCGGCAGCCTCCAGAGCAAAAAAGACAAACGTCCAGGTTTTGCTGCCACAGCAAAGGTGCCAGCGGGGAAAAGTAATGCTGGTTCTCACTGCGTCCTGGAACCTCTTCAAATGCCACAGACAATTTGGCCCTCTCTGCTTTCCTGCGGACTCCATCCTCAAAAGCACCTGTTTTCGCTTTCGGCAACCTCCGGAGCAAAAAAGACAAACGTCCAGTTTTTGCTTCCACAGCAAAGGTGCCAGCGGGAAAAAGTAATGCTGGTTCTCACTGCCTCCTGGAACCCTTTCAAATGCCCCAGACTATTTGGCTCTCTCTGCTTTCCTGCGGACTCCATCCTCAAAAGCACCTGTTTTCGCTTTCGGCATCCTCAGGAGCAAAAAAGACAAACGTCCAGCTTTTGCTGCCACAGCAAAGGTGCCAGCGGGCAAAAGTAATGCTGGTTCTCACTGCCTCCTGGAACCCTTTCAAATGCCCCAGACTATTTGGCCCTCTCTGCTTTCCTGCGGACTCCATCCTCAAAAGCACCTGTTTTCGCTTTCGGCAGCCTCCGGAGCAAAAAAGACAAACGTCCAGGTTTTGCTGCCACAGCAAAGATGCCAGTGGGGAAAAGTAATGCTGGTTCTCACTGCGTCCTGGAACCTCTTCAAATGCCACAGACAATTTGGCCCTCTCTGCTTTCCTGCGGACTCCATCCTCAAAAGCACCTGTTTTCGCTTTCGGCAGCCTCCAGAGCAAAAAAGACAAACGTCCAGGTTTTGCTGCCACAGCAAAGGTGCCAGCGGGCAAAAGTAATGCTGGTTCTCACTGCCTCCTGGAACCTCTTCAAATGCCACAGACAATTTGGCCCTCTCTGCTTTCCTGCGGACTCCATCCTCAAAAGCACCTGTTTTCGCTTTCGGCACCCTCCAGAGCAAAAAAGACAAACGTCCAGCTTTTGCTGCCACAGCAAAGGTGCCAGCCGGGAAAAGTAATGCTGGTTCTCACTGCGTCCTGGAACCTCTTCAAATGCCACAGACAATTTGGCCCTCTCTGCTTTCCTGCGGACTCCATCCTCAGAAGCACCTGTTTATGCTTTCGGCAACCTCCGAGCAAAAAAGACAAACGTCCAGGTTTTGCTGCCACAGCAAAGGTGCCAGCCGGGAAAAGTAATGCTGGTTCTCACTGCCTCCTGGAACCCTTTCAAATGCCCCAGACTATTTGGCCCTCTCTGCTTTCCTGCGGACTCCATCCTCAAAAGCACCTGTTTTCGCTTTCGGCATCCTCAGGAGCAAAAAGGACAAACGTCCAGGTTTTGCTGCCACAGCAAAGGTGCCAACGGGCAAAAGTAATGCTGGTTCTCACTGCCTCCTGGAACCCTTTCAAATGCCCCAGACTATTTGGCCCTCTCTGCTTTCCTGCGGACTCCATCCTCAAAAGCACCTGTTTTCGCTTTCGGCAGCCTCAGGAGCAAAAAAGACAAACGTCCAGCTTTTGCTGCCACAGCAAAGGTGCCAGCGGGGAAAAGTAATGCTGGTTCTCACTACCTCCTAGAACTCTTTCAAATGCCACAGACAATTTGGCCCTCTCTGCTTTCCTGCGGACTCCATCCTCAAAAGCACCTGTTTTCGCTTTCGGCATCCTCAGGAGCAAAAAAGACAAACGTCCAGCTTTTGCTGCAACAGCAAATGTGCCAGCGGGGAAAAGTAATGCTGGTTCTCACTGCCTCCTGGAACCTCTTCAAATGCCCCAGACAATTTGGCCCTCTCTGCTTTCCTGCGGACTCCATCCTCAAAAGCACCTGTTTTCGCTTTCGGCAGCCTCCAGAGCAAAAAAGACAAACGTCCAGGTTTTGCTGCCACAGCAAAGGTGCCAGCGGGCAAAAGTAATGCTGGTTCTCACTGCCTCCTGGAACCTCTTCAAATGCCACAGACAATTTGGCCCTCTCTGCTTTCCTGCGGACTCCATCCTCAAAAGCACCTGTTTTCGCTTTCGGCACCCTCCAGAGCAAAAAAGACAAACGTCCAGCTTTTGCTGCCACAGCAAAGGTGCCAGCGGGGAAAAGTAATGCTGGTTCTCACTGCGTCCTGGAACCTCTTCAAATGCCACAGACAATTTGGCCCTCTCTGCTTTCCTGCGGACTCCATCCTCAAAAGCACCTGTTTATGCTTTCGGCAACCTCCGAGCAAAAAAGACAAACGTCCAGGTTTTGCTGCCACAGCAAAGGTGCCAGCCGGGAAAAGTAATGCTGGTTCTCACTGCCTCCTGGAACCCTTTCAAATGCCCCAGACTATTTGGCCCTCTCTGCTTTCCTGCGGACTCCATCCTCAAAAGCACCTGTTTTCGCTTTCGGCATCCTCAGGAGCAAAAAGGACAAACGTCCAGCTTTTGCTGCCACAGCAAAGGTGCCAACGGGCAAAAGTAATGCTGGTTCTCACTGCCTCCTGGAACCCTTTCAAATGCACCAGACTATTTGGCCCTCTCTGCTTTCCTGCGGACTCCATCCTCAAAAGCACCTGTTTTCGCTTTCGGCAGCCTCAGGAGCAAAAAAGAAAAACGTCCAGCTTTTGCTGCCACAGCAAAGGTGCCAGCGGGGAAAAGTAATGCTGGTTCTCACTACCTCCTAGAACTCTTTCAAATGCCACAGACAATTTGGCCCTCTCTGCTTTCCTGCGGACTCCATCCTCAAAAGCACCTGTTTTCGCTTTCGGCAGCCTCCAGAGCAAAAAAGACAAACGTCCAGGTTTTGCTGCCACAGCAAAGGTGCCAGCGGGGAAAAGTAATGCTGGTTCTCACTGCGTCCTGGAACCTCTTCAAATGCCACAGACAATTTGGCCCTCTCTGCTTTCCTGCGGACTCCATCCTCAAAAGCACCTGTTTTCGCTTTCGGCAACCTCCGGAGCAAAAAAGACAAACGTCCAGTTTTTGCTTCCACAGCAAAGGTGCCAGCGGGAAAATGTAATGCTGGTTCTCACTGCCTCCTGGAACCCTTTCAAATGCCCCAGACTATTTGGCTCTCTCTGCTTTCCTGCGGACTCCATCCTCAAAAGCACCTGTTTTCGCTTTCGGCATCCTCAGGAGCAAAAAAGACAAACGTCCAGCTTTTGCTGCCACAGCAAAGGTGCCAGCGGGCAAAAGTAATGCTGGTTCTCACTGCCTCCTGGAACCCTTTCAAATGCCCCAGACTATTTGGCCCTCTCTGCTTTCCTGCGGACTCCATCCTCAAAAGCACCTGTTTTCGCTTTCGGCAGCCTCCGGAGCAAAAAAGACAAACGTCCAGGTTTTGCTGCCACAGCAAAGATGCCAGTGGGGAAAAGTAATGCTGGTTCTCACTGCGTCCTGGAACCTCTTCAAATGCCACAGACAATTTGGCCCTCTCTGCTTTCCTGCGGACTCCATCCTCAAAAGCACCTGTTTTCGCTTTCGGCAGCCTCCAGAGCAAAAAAGACAAACGTCCAGGTTTTGCTGCCACAGCAAAGGTGCCAGCGGGCAAAAGTAATGCTGGTTCTCACTGCCTCCTGGAACCTCTTCAAATGCCACAGACAATTTGGCCCTCTCTGCTTTCCTGCGGACTCCATCCTCAAAAGCACCTGTTTTCGCTTTCGGCACCCTCCAGAGCAAAAAAGACAAACGTCCAGCTTTTGCTGCCACAGCAAAGGTGCCAGCCGGGAAAAGTAATGCTGGTTCTCACTGCGTCCTGGAACCTCTTCAAATGCCACAGACAATTTGGCCCTCTCTGCTTTCCTGCGGACTCCATCCTCAGAAGCACCTGTTTATGCTTTCGGCAACCTCCGAGCAAAAAAGACAAACGTCCAGGTTTTGCTGCCACAGCAAAGGTGCCAGCCGGGAAAAGTAATGCTGGTTCTCACTGCCTCCTGGAACCCTTTCAAATGCCCCAGACTATTTGGCCCTCTCTGCTTTCCTGCGGACTCCATCCTCAAAAGCACCTGTTTTCGCTTTCGGCATCCTCAGGAGCAAAAAGGACAAACGTCCAGGTTTTGCTGCCACAGCAAAGGTGCCAACGGGCAAAAGTAATGCTGGTTCTCACTGCCTCCTGGAACCCTTTCAAATGCCCCAGACTATTTGGCCCTCTCTGCTTTCCTGCGGACTCCATCCTCAAAAGCACCTGTTTTCGCTTTCGGCAGCCTCAGGAGCAAAAAAGACAAACGTCCAGCTTTTGCTGCCACAGCAAAGGTGCCAGCGGGGAAAAGTAATGCTGGTTCTCACTACCTCCTAGAACTCTTTCAAATGCCACAGACAATTTGGCCCTCTCTGCTTTCCTGCGGACTCCATCCTCAAAAGCACCTGTTTTCGCTTTCGGCATCCTCAGGAGCAAAAAAGACAAACGTCCAGCTTTTGCTGCAACAGCAAATGTGCCAGCGGGCAAAAGTAATGCTGGTTCTCACTGCCTCCTGGAACCTCTTCAAATGCCCCAGACAATTTGGCCCTCTCTGCTTTCCTGCGGACTCCATCCTCAAAAGCACCTGTTTTCGCTTTCGGCAGCCTCCAGAGCAAAAAAGACAAACGTCCAGGTTTTGCTGCCACAGCAAAGGTGCCAGCGGGCAAAAGTAATGCTGGTTCTCACTGCCTCCTGGAACCTCTTCAAATGCCACAGACAATTTGGCCCTCTCTGCTTTCCTGCGGACTCCATCCTCAAAAGCACCTGTTTTCGCTTTCGGCAACCTCCAGAGCAAAAAAGACAAACGTCCAGGTTTTGCTGCCACAGCAAAGGTGCCAGCGGGGAAAAGTAATGCTGGTTCTCACTGCGTCCTGGAACCTCTTCAAATGCCACAGACAATTTGGCCCTCTCTGCTTTCCTGCGGACTCCATCCTCAAAAGCACCTGTTTATGCTTTCGGCAACCTCCGAGCAAAAAAGACAAACGTCCAGGTTTTGCTGCCACAGCAAAGGTGCCAGCGGGGAAAAGTAATGCTGGTTCTCACTACCTCCTAGAACCCTTTCAAATGCCCCAGACTATTTGGCCCTCTCTGCTTTCCTGCGGACTCCATCATCAAAAGCACCTTTTTTCGCTTTCGGCATCCTCAGGAGCAAAAAAGACAAACGTCCAGCTTTTGCTGCCACAGCAAAGGTGCCAGCGGGAAAAAGTAATGCTGGTTCTCACTGCCTCCTGGAACCCTTTAAAATGCCCCAGACAATTTGGCTCTCTCTGCTTTCCTGCGGACTCCATCCTCAAAAGCACCTGTTTTCGCTTTCGGCATCCTCAGGAGCAAAAAAGACAAACGTCCAGCTTTTGCTGCCACAGCAAAGGTGCCAGCGGGGAAAAGTAATGCTGGTTCTCACTGCCTCCTGGAACCCTTTCAAATGCCCCAGACAATTTGGCCCTCTCTGCTTTCCTGCGGACTCCATCCTCAAAAGCACCTGTTTTCGCTTTCGGCAGCCTCAGGAGCAAAAAAGACAAACGTCCAGGTTTTGCTGCCACAGCAAAGATGCCAGTGGGGAAAAGTAATGCTGGTTCTCACTGCGTCCTGGAACCTCTTCAAATGCCACAGACAATTTGGCCCTCTCTGCTTTCCTGCGGACTCCATCCTCAAAAGCACCTGTTTTCGCTTTCGGCAACCTCCGAGCAAAAAAGACAAACGTCCAGGTTTTGCTGCCACAGCAAAGGTGCCAGCCGGGAAAAGTAATGCTGGTTCTCACTGCCTCCTGGAACCCTTTCAAATGCCCCAGACTATTTGGCCCTCTCTGCTTTCCTGCGGACTCCATCCTCAAAAGCACCTGTTTTCGCTTTCGGCATCCTCAGGAGCAAAAAGGACAAACGTCCAGCTTTTGCTGCCACAGCAAAGGTGCCAACGGGCAAAAGTAATGCTGGTTCTCACTGCCTCCTGGAACCCTTTCAAATTCCCCAGACTATTTGGCCCTCTCTGCTTTCCTGCGGACTCCATCCTCAAAAGCACCTGTTTTCACTTTCGGCAGCCTCAGGAGCAAAAAAGACAAACGTCCAGCTTTTGCTGCCACAGCAAAGGTGCCAGCGGCGAAAAGTAATGCTGGTTCTCACTACCTCCTAGAACTCTTTCAAATGCCACAGACAATTTGGCCCTCTCTGCTTTCCTGCGGACTCCATCCTCAAAAGCACCTGTTTTCACTTTCGGCAGCCTCCAGAGCAAAAAGGACAAACGTCCAGGTTTTGCTGCCACAGCAAAGGTGCCACCGGGGAAAAGTAATGCTGGTTCTCACTGCGTCCTGGAACCTCTTCAAATGCCACAGACAATTTGGCCCTCTCTGCTTTCCTGCGGACTCCATCCTCAAAAGCACCTGTTTTCGCTTTCGGCAACCTCCGGAGCAAAAAAGACAAACGTCCAGGTTTTGCTGCCACAGCAAAGGTGCCAGCGGGGAAAAGTAATGCTGGTTCTCACTGCCTCCTGGAACCCTTTCAAATGCCCCAGACTATTTGGCCCTCTCTGCTTTCCTGCGGACTCCATCATCAAAAGCACCTTTTTTCGCTTTCGGCATCCTCAGGAGCAAAAAAGACAAACGTCCAGCTTTTGCTGCCACAGCAAAGGTGCCAGCGGGAAAAAGTAATGCTGGTTCTCACTGCCTCCTGGAACCCTTTCAAATGCCCCAGACTATTTGGCCCTCTCTGCTTTCCTGCGGACTCCATCCTCAAAAGCACCTGTTTTCGCTTTCGGCATCCTCAGGAGCAAAAAAGACAAACGTCCAGCTTTTGCTGCCACAGCAAAGGTGCCAGCGGGCAAAAGTAATGCTGGTTCTCACTGCCTCCTGGAACCCTTTCAAATGCCCCAGACTATTTGGCCCTCTCTGCTTTCCTGCGGACTCCATCCTCAAAAGCACCTGTTTTCGCTTTCAGCATCCACAGGAGCAAAAAAGACAAACGTCCAGCTTTTGCTGCCACAGCAAAGGTGCCAGCGGGGAAAAGTAATGCTGGTTCTCACTGCCTCCTGGAACCCTTTCAAATGCCCCAGACAATTTGGCCCTCTCTGCTTTCCTGCGGACTCCATCCTCAAAAGCACCTGTTTTCGCTTTCGGCAGCCTCCGGAGCAAAAAAGACAAACGTCCAGGTTTTGCTGCCACAGCAAAGATGCCAGCGGGGAAAAGTAATGCTGGTTCTCACTGCGTCCTGGAACCTCTTCAAATGCCACAGACAATTTGGCCCTCTCTGCTTTCCTGCGGACTCCATCCTCAAAAGCACCTGTTTTCGCTTTCGGCAACCTCCGAGCAAAAAAGACAAACGTCCAGGTTTTGCTGCCACAGCAAAGGTGCCAGCCGGGAAAAGTAATGCTGCTTCTCACTGCCTCCTGGAACCCTTTCAAATGCCCCAGACTATTTGGCCCTCTCTGCTTTCCTGCGGACTCCATCCTCAAAAGCACCTGTTTTCCCTTTCGGCAACCTCCGAGCAAAAAAGACAAACGTCCAGCTTTTGCTGCCACAGCAAAGGTGCCAGCTGGGAAAAGTAATGCTGGTTCTCACTACCTCCTAGAACTCTTTCAAATGCCACAGACAATTTGGCCCTCTCTGCTTTCCTGCGGACTCCATCCTCAAAAGCACCTGTTTTCGCTTTCGTCAGCCTCGGGAGCAAAAAAGACAAACGTCCAGGTTTTGCTGCCACAGCAAAGGTGCCAGCGGGGAAAAGTAATGCTGGTTCTCACTGCGTCCTGGGACCTCTTCAAATGCCACAGACAATTTGGCCCTCTCTGCTTTCCTGCGGACTCCATCCTCAAAAGCACCTGTTTTCGCTTTCGGCAACCTCCGGAGCAAAAAAGACAAACGTCCAGGTTTTGCTGCCACAGCAAAGGTGCCAGCCGGGAAAAGTAATGCTGGTTCTCACTGCCTCCTGGAACCCTTTCAAATGCCCCAGACTATTTGGCCCTCTTTGCTTTCCTGCGGACTCCATCATCAAAAGCACCTTTTTTCGCTTTCGGCATCCTCCGGAGCAAAAACGACAAACGTCCAGCTTTTGCTGCCACAGCAAAGGTGCCAGCGGGCAAAATTAATGCTGGTTCTCACTGCCTCCTGGAACCCTTTCAAATGCCCCAGACTATTTGGCTCTCTCTGCTTTCCTGCGGACTCCATCCTCAAAAGCACCTGTTTTCGCTTTCGGCATCCTCAGGAGCAAAAAAGACAAACGTCCAGCTTTTGCTGCCACAGCAAAGGTGCCAGCGGGGAAAAGTAATGCTGGTTCTCACTGCCTCCTGGAACCCTTTCAAATGCCCCAGACTATTTGGCCCTCTCTGCTTTCCTGCGGACTCCATCCTCAAAAGCACCTGTTTTCGCTTTCAGCATCCTCAGGAGCAAAAAAGACAAACGTCCAGCTTTTGCTGCCACAGCAGAGGTGCCAGCGGGGAAAAGTAATGCTGGTTCTCACTGCCTCCTGGAACCCTTTCAAATGCCCCAGACAATTTGGCCCTCTCTGCTTTCCTTCGGACTCCATCCTCAAAAGCACCTGTTTTCGCTTTCGACAGCCTCCGGAGCAAAAAAGACAAACGTCCAGGTTTTGCTGCCACAGCAAAGGTGCCAGCCGGGAAAAGTAATGCTGGTTCTCACTGCCTCCTGGAACCTCTTCAAATGCCACAGACAATTTGGCCCTCTCTGCTTTCCTGCGGACTCCATCCTCAAAAGCACCTGTTTTCGCTTTCGGCACCCTCCAGAGCAAAAATGACAAACGACCAGCTTTTGCTGCCACAGCAAAGGTGCCAGCGGGGAAAAGTAATGCTGGTTCTCACTGCGTCCTGGAACCTCTTCAAATGCCACAGACAATTTGGCACTCTCTGCTTTCCTGCGGACTCCATCCTCAAAAGCACCTGTTTTCGCTTTCGGCAACCTCAGGAGCAAAAAAGACAAACGTCCAGGTTTTGCTGCCACAGCAAAGGTGCCAGCGGGGAAAAGTAATGCTGGTTCTCACTGCCTAATGGAACCCTTTCAAATGCCCCAGACTATTTGGCACTCTCTGCTTTCCTGCGGACTCCATCCTCAAAAGCACCTGTTTTCGCTTTCGGCAGCCTCCGGAGCAAAAAAGACAAACGTCCAGGTTTTGCTGCCACAGCAAAGATGCCAGCGGGGAAAAGTAATGCTGGTTCTCACTGCGTCCTGGAACCTCTTCAAATGCCACAGACAATTTGGCCCTCTCTGCTTTCCTGCGGACTCCATCCTCAAAAGCACCTGTTTTCGCTTTCGGCAACCTCAGGAGCAAAAAAGACAAACGTCCAGCTTTTGCTGCCACAGCAAAGGTGCCAGCGGGCAAAAGTAATGCTGGTTCTCACTGCCTCCTGGAACCCTTTCAAATGCCCCAGACTATTTGGCTCTCTCTGCTTTCCTGCGGACTCCATCCTCAAAAGCACCTGTTTTCGCTTTCGGCATCCTCAGGAGCAAAAAAGACAAACGTCCAGCTTTTGCTGCCACAGCAAAGGTGCCAGCGGGGAAAAGTAATGCTGGTTCTCACTGCCTCCTGGAACCCTTTCAAATGCCCCAGACTATTTGGCCCTCTCTGCTTTCCTGCGGACTCCATCCTCAAAAGCACCTGTTTTCGCTTTCGTCAGCCTCGGGAGCAAAAAAGACAAACGTCCAGGTTTTGCTGCCACAGCAAAGGTGCCAGCGGGGAAAAGTAATGCTGGTTCTCACTGCGTCCTGGGACCTCTTCAAATGCCACAGACAATTTGGCCCTCTCTGCTTTCCTGCGGACTCCATCCTCAAAAGCACCTGTTTTCGCTTTCGGCAACCTCCGGAGCAAAAAAGACAAACGTCCAGGTTTTGCTGCCACAGCAAAGGTGCCAGCCGGGAAAAGTAATGCTGGTTCTCACTGCCTCCTGGAACCCTTTCAAATGCCCCAGACTATTTGGCCCTCTTTGCTTTCCTGCGGACTCCATCATCAAAAGCACCTTTTTTCGCTTTCGGCATCCTCCGGAGCAAAAACGACAAACGTCCAGCTTTTGCTGCCACAGCAAAGGTGCCAGCGGGCAAAAGTAATGCTGGTTCTCACTGCCTCCTGGAACCCTTTCAAATGCCCCAGACTATTTGGCTCTCTCTGCTTTCCTGCGGACTCCATCCTCAAAAGCACCTGTTTTCGCTTTCGGCATCCTCAGGAGCAAAAAAGACAAACGTCCAGCTTTTGCTGCCACAGCAAAGGTGCCAGCGGGGAAAAGTAATGCTGGTTCTCACTGCCTCCTGGAACCCTTTCAAATGCCCCAGACTATTTGGCCCTCTCTGCTTTCCTGCGGACTCCATCCTCAAAAGCACCTGTTTTCGCTTTCAGCATCCTCAGGAGCAAAAAAGACAAACGTCCAGCTTTTGCTGCCACAGCAGAGGTGCCAGCGGGGAAAAGTAATGCTGGTTCTCACTGCCTCCTGGAACCCTTTCAAATGCCCCAGACAATTTGGCCCTCTCTGCTTTCCTTCGGACTCCATCCTCAAAAGCACCTGTTTTCGCTTTCGACAGCCTCCGGAGCAAAAAAGACAAACGTCCAGGTTTTGCTGCCACAGCAAAGGTGCCAGCCGGGAAAAGTAATGCTGGTTCTCACTGCCTCCTGGAACCTCTTCAAATGCCACAGACAATTTGGCCCTCTCTGCTTTCCTGCGGACTCCATCCTCAAAAGCACCTGTTTTCGCTTTCGGCAGCCTCCAGAGCAAAAAAGACAAACGTCCAGGTTTTGCTGCCACAGCAAAGATGCCAGCGGCGAAAAGTAATGCTGGTTCTCACTGCGTCCTGGAACCTCTTCAAATGCCACAGACAATTTGGCCCTCTCTGCTTTCCTGCGGACTCCATCCTCAAAAGCACCTGTTTTCGCTTTCGGCACCCTCCAGAGCAAAAATGACAAACGACCAGCTTTTGCTGCCACAGCAAAGGTGCCAGCGGGGAAAAGTAATGCTGGTTCTCACTACCTCCTAGAACTCTTTCAAATGCCACAGACAATTTGGCCCTCTCTGCTTTCCTGCGGACTCCATCCTCAAAAGCACCTGTTTTCGCTTTCGGCAGCCTCCAGAGTAAAAATGACAAACGTCCAGGTTTTGCTGCCACAGCAAAGATGCCAGCGGGGAAAAGTAATGCTGGTTCTCACTGCGTCCTGGAACCTCTTCAAATGCCACAGACAATTTGGCACTCTCTGCTTTCCTGCGGACTCCATCCTCAAAAGCACCTGTTTTCGCTTTCGGCAACCTCAGGAGCAAAAAAGACAAACGTCCAGGTTTTGCTGCCACAGCAAAGGTGCCAGCGGGGAAAAGTAATGCTGGTTCTCACTGCCTAATGGAACCCTTTCAAATGCCCCAGACTATTTGGCACTCTCTGCTTTCCTGCGGACTCCATCCTCAAAAGCACCTGTTTTCGCTTTCGGCAGCCTCCGGAGCAAAAAAGACAAACGTCCAGGTTTTGCTGCCACAGCAAAGGTGCCAGCCGGGAAAAGTAATGCTGGTTCTCACTGCGTCCTGGAACCTCTTCAAATGCCACAGACAATTTGGCCCTCTCTGCTTTCCTGCGGACTCCATCCTCAAAAGCACCTGTTTTCGCTTTCGGCAACCTCCGAGCAAAAAAGACAAACGTCCAGGTTTTGCTGCCACAGCAAAGGTGCCAGCCGGGAAAAGTAATGCTGCTTCTCACTGCCTCCTGGAACCCTTTCAAATGCCCCAGACTATTTGGCCCTCTCTGCTTTCCTGCGGACTCCATCCTCAAAAGCACCTGTTTTCGCTTTCGGCAACCTCCGAGCAAAAAAGACAAACGTCCAGCTTTTGCTGCCACAGCAAAGGTGCCAGCTGGGAAAAGTAATGCTGGTTCTCACTACCTCCTAGAACTCTTTCAAATGCCACAGACAATTTGGCCCTCTCTGCTTTCCTGCGGACTCCATCCTCAAAAGCACCTGTTTTCGCTTTCGGCAGCCTCCAGAGCAAAAAAGACAAACGTCCAGGTTTTGCTGCCACAGCAAAGGTGCCAGCGGGGAAAAGTAATGCTGGTTCTCACTGCGTCCTGGGACCTCTTCAAATGCCACAGACAATTTGGCCCTCTCTGCTTTCCTGCGGACTCCATCCTCAAAAGCACCTGTTTTCGCTTTCGGCAACCTCCGGAGCAAAAAAGACAAACGTCCAGGTTTTGCTGCCACAGCAAAGGTGCCAGCCGGGAAAAGTAATGCTGGTTCTCACTGCCTCCTGGAACCCTTTCAAATGCCCCAGACTATTTGGCCCTCTCTGCTTTCCTGCGGACTCCATCCTCAAAAGCACCTGTTTTCGCTTTCGGCATCCTCAGGAGCAAAAAAGACAAACGTCCAGCTTTTGCTGCCACAGCAAAGGTGCCAGCGGGCAAAAGTAATGCTGGTTCTCACTGCCTCCTGGAACCCTTTCAAATGCCCCAGACTATTTGGCTCTCTCTGCTTTCCTGCGGACTCCATCCTCAAAAGCACCTGTTTTCGCTTTCGGCATCCTCAGGAGCAAAAAAGACAAACGTCCAGCTTTTGCTGCCACAGCAAAGGTGCCAGCGGGGAAAAGTAATGCTGGTTCTCACTGCCTCCTGGAACCCTTTCAAATGCCCCAGACTATTTGGCCCTCTCTGCTTTCCTGCGGACTCCATCCTCAAAAGCACCTGTTTTCGCTTTCGGCATCCTCAGGAGCAAAAAAGACAAACGTCCAGCTTTTGCTGCCACAGCAGAGGTGCCAGCGGGGAAAAGTAATGCTGGTTCTCACTGCCTCCTGGAACCCTTTCAAATGCCCCAGACAATTTGGCCCTCTCTGCTTTCCTTCGGACTCCATCCTCAAAAGCACCTGTTTTCGCTTTCGACAGCCTCCGGAGCAAAAAAGACAAACGTCCAGCTTTTGCTGCCACAGCAGAGGTGCCAGCGGGGAAAAGTAATGCTGGTTCTCACTGCCTCCTGGAACCCTTTCAAATGCCCCAGACAATTTGGCCCTCTCTGCTTTCCTTCGGACTCCATCCTCAAAAGCACCTGTTTTCGCTTTCGACAGCCTCCGGAGCAAAAAAGACAAACGTCCAGGTTTTGCTGCCACAGCAAAGGTGCCAGCCGGGAAAAGTAATGCTGGTTCTCACTGCCTCCTGGAACCTCTTCAAATGCCACAGACAATTTGGCCCTCTCTGCTTTCCTGCGGACTCCATCCTCAAAAGCACCTGTTTTCGCTTTCGGCAGCCTCCAGAGCAAAAAAGACAAACGTCCAGGTTTTGCTGCCACAGCAAAGATGCCAGCGGCGAAAAGTAATGCTGGTTCTCACTGCCTCCTGGAACCTCTTCAAATGCCACAGACAATTTGGCACTCTCTGCTTTCCTGGGGACTCCATCCTCAAAAGCACCTGTTTTCGCTTTCGGCAACCTCAGGAGCAAAAAAGACAAACGTCCAGGTTTTGCTGCCACAGCAAAGGTGCCAGCGGGGAAAAGTAATGCTGGTTCTCACTGCCTCCTGGAACCCTTTCAAATGCCCCAGACTATTTGGCCCTCTCTGCTTTCCTGCGGACTCCATCCTCAAAAGCACCTGTTTTCGCTTTCGGCATCCTCAGGAGCAAAAAAGACAAACGTCCAGCTTTTGCTGCCACAGCAAAGGTGCCAACGGGGAAAAGTAATGCTGGTTCTCACTGCCTCCTGGAACTCTTTCAAATGCCCCAGACTATTTGGCCCTCTCTGCTTTCCTGCGGACTCCATCCTCAAAAGCACCTGTTTTCGCTTTCGGCAGCCTCCAGAGCAAAAAAGACAAACGTCCAGCTTTTGCTGCCACAGCAAAGGTGCCAGCGGGGAAAAGTAATGCTGGTTCTCACTACCTCCTAGAATTCTTTCAAATGCCACAGACAATTTGGCCCTCTCTGCTTTCCTGCGGACTCCATCCTCAAAAGCACCTGTTTTCGCTTTCGGCAGCCTCCGGAGCAAAAAAGACAAACGTCCAGGTTTTGCTGCCACAGCAAAGGTGCCAGCGGGCAAAAGTAATGCTGGTTCTCACTGCTTCCTGGAACCCTTTCAAATGCCCCAGACAATTTGGCCCTCTCTGCTTTCCTGCGGACTCCATCCTCAAAAGCACCTGTTTTCGCTTTCAGCATCCTCAGGAGCAAAAAAGACAAACGTCCAGCTTTTGCTGCCACAGCAAAGGTGCCAGCGGGCAAAAGTAATGCTGGTTCTCACTGCGTCCTGGAACCTCTTCAAATGCCACAGACAATTTGGCCCTCTCTGCTTTCCTGCGGACTCCATCCTCAAAAGCACCTGTTTTCGCTTTCGGCATCCTCAGGAGCAAAAAAGACAAACGTCCAGCTTTTGCTGCCACAGCAAAGGTGACAACAGGCAAAAGTAATGCTGGTTCTCACTGCCTCCTGGAACCCTTTCAAATGCCCCAGACTATTTGGCCCTCTCTGCTTTCCTGCGGACTCCATCCTCAAAAGCACCTGTTTTCGCTTTCGGCAGCCTCCAGAGCAAAAAAGACAAACGTCCAGGTTTTGCTGCCACAGCAAAGGTGCCAGCGGGGAAAAGTAATGCTGGTTCTCACTGCCTCCTGGAACTCTTTCAAATGCCCCAGACAATTTGGCCCTCTCTGCTTTCCTGCGGACTCCATCCTCAAAAGTACCTGTTTTCGCTTTCGTCAACCTCAGGAGCAAAAAAGACAAACGTCCAGGTTTTGCTGCCACAGCAAAGGTGCCAGCGGGGAAAAGTGATGCTGGTCCTCATTGCCTCCTGGAACCTCTTCAAATGCCACAGACAATTTGGCCCTCTCTGCTTTCCTGCGGACTCCATCCTCAAAAGCATCTGTTTTCGCTTTCGGAAACCTCAGGAGCAAAAAAGACAAACGTCCAGGTTTTGCTGCCACAGCAAAGGTGCCAGCCGGGAAAAGTAATGCTGGTTCTCACTGCCTCCTGGAACCCTTTCAAATGCCCCAGACAATTTGGCCCTCTCTGCTTTCCTGCGGACTCCATCCTCAAAAGCACCTGTTTTCGTTTTCGGCAGCCTCCGGAGCAAAAAAGACAAACGTCCAGCTTTTGCTGCACAGCAAAGGTGCCAGCCGGGAAAAGTAATGCTGGTTCTCACTGCCTCCTGGAACTCTTTCAAATGCCCCAGACAATTTGGCCCTCTCTGCTTTCCTGCGGATTCCATCCTCAAAAGCACCTGTTTTCACTTTCGGAAACCTCAGGAGCAAAAAAGACAAACGTCCAGCTTTTGCTGCCACAGCAAAGGTGCCAGCGGGCAAAAGTAATGCTGGTTCTCACTGCCTCCTGGAACCCTTTCAAATGCCCCAGACAATTTGGCCCTCTCTGCTCTCCTGCGGACTCCATCCTCAAAAGCACCTGTTTTCGCTTTCGGCAGCCTCCGGAGCAAAAAAGACAAACGTCCAGGTTTTGCTGCCACAGCAAAGGTGCCAGCCGGGAAAAGTGGTGCTGGTTCTCACTGCCTCCTGGAACTCTTTCAAATGCCCCAGACAATTTGGCCCTCTCTGCTTTCCTGCCGACTCCATCCTCAAAAGCACCTGTTTTCGCTTTCGGCATCCTCAGGAGCAAAAAAGACAAACGTCCAGGTTTTGCTGCCACAGCAAAGGTGCCAGCGGGGAAAAGTAATGCTGGTTCTCACTGCCTCCTGGAACCCTGTCAAATGCCCCAGACAATTTTGCCCTCTCTACTTTCCTGCGGACTCCATCCTCAAAAGCACCTTTTTTCGCTTTCGGCATCCTCCAGAGCAAAAAAGACAAACGTCCAGCTTTTGCTGCCACAGCAAAGGTGCCAGCGGGGAAAAGTAATGCTGGTTCTCACTACCTCCTAGAACTCTTTCAAATGCCCTAGACAATTTGGCCCTCTCTGCTTTCCTGCGGACTCCATCCTCAAAAGTACCTGTTTTCGCTTTCGTCAACCTCAGGAGCAAAAAAGACAAACGTTCAGGTTTTGCTGCCACAGCAAATGTGCCAGCGGGGAAAAGTTATGCTGGTCCTCATTGCCTCCTGGAACCTCTTCAAATGCCCCAGACAATTTGGCCCTCTCTGCTTTCCTGCGGACTCCATCCTCAAAAGCACCTGTTTTCGCTTTCGGCATCCTCAGGAGCAAAAAAGACAAACGTCCAGCTTTTGCTGCCACAGCAAAGGTGCCAGCCGGGAAAAGTAATGCTGGTTCTCACTGCCTCCTGGAACCCTTTCAAATGCCCCAGACAATTTGGCCCTCTCTGCTTTCCTGCGGACTCCATCCTCAAAAGCACCTGTTTTCGCTTTCGGCACCCTCCAGAGCAAAAAAGACAAACGTCCAGCTTTTGCTGCCACAGCAAAGGTGCCAGCGGGGAAAAGTAATGCTGGTTCTCACTGCCTCCTGGAACTCTTTCAAATGCCCCAGACAATTTGGCCCTCTCTGCTTTCCTGCGGACTCCATCCTCAAAAGCACCTGTTTTCGCTTTCGGCAGCCTCCGGAGCAAAAAAGACAAACGTCCAGGTTTTGCTGCCACAGCAAAGGTGCCAGCGGGGAAAAGTAATGCTGGTTCTCACTGCCTCCTGGAACCCTTTCAAATGCCCCAGACAATTTGGCCCTCTCTGCTTTCCTGCGGACTCCATCCTCAAAAGCACCTGTTTTCGCTTTCGGCACCCTCCAGAGCAAAAAAGACAAACGTCCAGGTTTTGCTGCCACAGCAAAGGTGCCAGCGGGGAAAAGTAATGCTGGTTCTCACTGCCTCCTGGAACCCTTTCAAATGCCCCAGACAATTTGGCCCTCTCTGCTTTCCTGCGGACTCCATCCTCAAAAGCACCTGTTTTCGCTTTCGGCATCCTCAGGAGCAAAAAAGACAAACGTCCAGGTTTTGCTGCCACAGCAAAGGTGCCAGCGGGGAAAAGTAATGCTGGTTCTCACTGCCTCCTGGAACTCTTTCAAATGCCCCAGACTATTTGGCCCTCTCTGCTTTCCTGCGGACTCCATCCTCAAAAGCACCTGTTTTCGCTTTCGGCAGCCTCCAGAGCAAAAAAGACAAACGTCCAGCTTTTGCTGCCACAGCAAAGGTGCCAGCGGGGAAAAGTAATGCTGGTTCTCACTACCTCCTAGAATTCTTTCAAATGCCACAGACAATTTGGCCCTCTCTGCTTTCTTGCGGACTCCATCCTCAAAAGCACCTGTTTTCGCTTTCGGCAGCCTCCGGAGCAAAAAAGACAAACGTCCAGGTTTTGCTGCCACAGCAAAGGTGCCAGCGGGCAAAAGTAATGCTGGTTCTCACTGCCTCCTGGAACCCTTTCAAATGCCCCAGACAATTTGGCCCTCTCTGCTTTCCTGCGGACTCCATCCTCAAAAGCACCTGTTTTCGCTTTCAGCATCCTCAGGAGCAAAAAAGACAAACGTCCAGCTTTTGCTGCCACAGCAAAGGTGCCAGCGGGCAAAAGTAATGCTGGTTCTCACTGCGTCCTGGAACCTCTTCAAATGCCACAGACAATTTGGCCCTCTCTGCTTTCCTGCGGACTCCATCCTCAAAAGCACCTGTTTTCGCTTTCGGCACCCTACAGAGCAAAAAAGACAAACGTCCAGCTTTTGCTGCCACAGCAAAGGTGACAACAGGCAAAAGTAATGCTGGTTCTCACTGCCTCCTGGAACCCTTTCAAATGCCCCAGACTATTTGGCCCTCTCTGCTTTCCTGCGGACTCCATCCTCAAAAGCACCTGTTTTCGCTTTCGGCAACCTCCGGAGCAAAAAAGACAAACGTCCAGGTTTTGCTGCCACAGCAAAGGTGCCAGCGGGGAAAAGTAATGCTGGTTCTCACTGCCTCCTGGAACTCTTTCAAATGCCCCAGACAATTTGGCCCTCTCTGCTTTCCTGCGGACTCCATCCTCAAAAGTACCTGTTTTCGCTTTCGTTAACCTCAGGAGCAAAAAAGACAAACGTCCAGGTTTTGCTGCCACAGCAAAGGTGCCAGCGGGGAAAAGTGATGCTGGTCCTCATTGCCTCCTGGAACCTCTTCAAATGCCACAGACAATTTGGCCCTCTCTGCTTTCCTGCGGACTCCATCCTCAAAAGCATCTGTTTTCGCTTTCGGAAACCTCAGGAGCAAAAAAGACAAACGTCCAGGTTTTGCTGCCACAGCAAAGGTGCCAGCCGGGAAAAGTAATGCTGGTTCTCACTGCCTCCTGGAACCCTTTCAAATGCCCCAGACAATTTGGCCCTCTCTGCTTTCCTGCGGACTCCATCCTCAAAAGCACCTGTTTTCGTTTTCGGCAGCCTCCGGAGCAAAAAAGACAAACGTCCAGCTTTTGCTGCACAGCAAAGGTGCCAGCCGGGAAAAGTAATGCTGGTTCTCACTGCCTCCTGGAACTCTTTCAAATGCCCCAGACAATTTGGCCCTCTCTGCTTTCCTGCGGACTCCATCCTCAAAAGCACCTGTTTTCACTTTCGGAAACCTCAGGAGCAAAAAAGACAAACGTCCAGCTTTTGCTGCCACAGCAAAGGTGCCAGCGGGCAAAAGTAATGCTGGTTCTCACTGCCTCCTGGAACCCTTTCAAATGCCCCAGACAATTTGGCCCTCTCTGCTTTCCTGCGGACTCCATCCTCAAAAGCACCTGTTTTCGTTTTCGGCAGCCTCCGGAGCAAAAAAAGACAAACGTCCAGCTTTTGCTGCCACAGCAAAGGTGCCAGCCAGGAAAAGTAATGCTGGTTCTCACTGCCTCCTGGAACTCTTTCAAATGCCCCAGACAATTTGGCCCTCTCTGCTTTCCTGCGGACTCCATCCTCAAAAGCACCTGTTTTCGCTTTTGGCATCCTCAGGAGCAAAAAAGACAAACGTCCAGCTTTTGCTGCCACAGCAAAGGTGCCAGCGTGGAAAAGTAATGCTGGTTCTCACTACCTCCTAGAACTCTTTCAAATGCCACAGACAATTTGGCCCTCTCTGCTTTCCTGCGGACTCCATCCTCAAAAGCACCTGTTTTCGCTTTCGGCAGCCTCCGGAGCAAAAAAGACAAACGTCCAGCTTTTGCTGCCACAGCAAAGGTGCCAGCGGGGAAAAGTAATGCTGGTTCTCACTGCGTCCTGGAACCTCTTCAAATGCCACAGACAATTTGGCCCTCTCTGCTTTCCTGCTGACTCCATCCTCAAAAGCACCTGTTTTCGCTTTCGGCACCCTACAGAGCAAAAAAGACAAACGTCCAGCTTTTGCTGCCACAGCAAAGGTGCCAGCGGGGAAAAGTAATGCTGGTCCTCATTGCCTCCTGGAACCTCTTCAAATGCCACAGACAATTTGGCCCTCTCTGCTTTCCTGCGGACTCCATCCTCAAAAGCACCTGTTTTCGCTTTCGGCAACCTCAGGAGCAAAAAAGACAAACGTCCAGCTTTTGCTGCCACAGCAAAGGTGCCAGCGGGCAAAAGTAATGCTGGTTCTCACTGCCTCCTGGAACCCTTTCAAATGCCCCAGACAATTTGGCCCTCTCTGCTTTCCTGCGGACTCCATCCTCAAAAGCACCTGTTTTCGTTTTCGGCAGCCTCCGGAGCAAAAAAGACAAACGTCCAGGTTTTGCTGCCACAGCAAAGGTGCCAGCCGGGAAAAGTGGTGCTGGTTCTCACTGCCTCCTGGAACTCTTTCAAATGCCCCAGACAATTTGGCCCTCTCTGCTTTCCTGCCGACTCCATCCTCAAAAGCACCTGTTTTCGCTTTCGGCATCCTCAGGAGCAAAAAAGACAAACGTCCAGGTTTTGCTGCCACAGCAAAGGTGCCAGCGGGGAAAAGTAATGCTGGTTCTCACTGCCTCCTGGAACCCTGTCAAATGCCCCAGACAATTTGGCCCTCTATACTTTCCTGCGGACTCCATCCTCAAAAGCACCTTTTTTCGCTTTCGGCAGCCTCCAGAGCAAAAAAGACAAACGTCCAGCTTTTGCTGCCACAGCAAAGGTGCCAGCGGGGAAAAGTAATGCTGGTTCTCACTACCTCCTAGAACTCTTTCAAATGCCCTAGACAATTTGGCCCTCTCTGCTTTCCTGCGGACTCCATCCTCAAAAGTACCTGTTTTCGCTTTCGTCAACCTCAGGAGCAAAAAAGACAAACGTTCAGGTTTTGCTGCCACAGCAAATGTGCCAGCGGGGAAAAGTTATGCTGGTCCTCATTGCCTCCTGGAACCTCTTCAAATGCCCCAGACAATTTGGCCCTCTCTGCTTTCCTGCGGACTCCATCCTCAAAAGCACCTGTTTTCGCTTTCGGCATCTTCAGGAGCAAAAAAGACAAACGTCCAGCTTTTGCTGCCACAGCAAAGGTGCCAGCCGGGAAAAGTAATGCTGGTTCTCACTGCCTCCTGGAACCCTTTCAAATGCCCCAGACAATTTGGCCCTCTCTGCTTTCCTGCGGACTCCATCCTCAAAAGCACCTGTTTTCGTTTTCGGCAGCCTCCGGAGCAAAAAAGACAAACGTCCAGCTTTTGCTGCACAGCAAAGGTGCCAGCCGGGAAAAGTAATGCTGGTTCTCACTGCCTCCTGGAACTCTTTCAAATGCCCCAGACAATTTGGCCCTCTCTGCTTTCCTGCGGACTCCATCCTCAAAAGCACCTGTTTTCACTTTCGGAAACCTCAGGAGCAAAAAAGACAAACGTCCAGCTTTTGCTGCCACAGCAAAGGTGCCAGCGGGCAAAAGTAATGCTGGTTCTCACTGCCTCCTGGAACCCTTTCAAATGCCCCAGACAATTTGGCCCTCTCTGCTTTCCTGCGGACTCCATCCTCAAAAGCACCTGTTTTCGTTTTCGGCAGCCTCCGGAGCAAAAAAGACAAACGTCCAGCTTTTGCTGCCACAGCAAAGGTGCCAGCCAGGAAAAGTAATGCTGGTTCTCACTGCCTCCTGGAACTCTTTCAAATGCCCCAGACAATTTGGCCCTCTCTGCTTTCCTGCGGACTCCATCCTCAAAAGCACCTGTTTTCGCTTTCGGCATCCTCAGGAGCAAAAAAGACAAACGTCCAGCTTTTGCTGCCACAGCAAAGGTGCCAGCGTGGAAAAGTAATGCTGGTTCTCACTACCTCCTAGAACTCTTTCAAATGCCACAGACAATTTGGCCCTCTCTGCTTTCCTGCGGACTCCATCCTCAAAAGCACCTGTTTTCGCTTTCGGCAGCCTCCGGAGCAAAAAAGACAAACGTCCAGGTTTTGCTGCCACAGCAAAGGTGCCAGCCGGGAAAAGTGGTGCTGGTTCTCACTGCCTCCTGGAACTCTTTCAAATGCCCCAGACAATTTGGCCCTCTCTGCTTTCCTGCCGACTCCATCCTCAAAAGCACCTGTTTTCGCTTTCGGCATCCTCAGGAGCAAAAAAGACAAACGTCCAGGTTTTGCTGCCACAGCAAAGGTGCCAGCGGGGAAAAGTAATGCTGGTTCTCACTGCCTCCTGGAACCCTGTCAAATGCCCCAGACAATTTGGCCCTCTATACTTTCCTGCGGACTCCATCCTCAAAAGCACCTTTTTTCGCTTTCGGCAGCCTCCAGAGCAAAAAAGACAAACGTCCAGCTTTTGCTGCCACAGCAAAGGTGCCAGCGGGGAAAAGTAATGCTGGTTCTCACTACCTCCTAGAACTCTTTCAAATGCCCTAGACAATTTGGCCCTCTCTGCTTTCCTGCGGACTCCATCCTCAAAAGTACCTGTTTTCGCTTTCGTCAACCTCAGGAGCAAAAAAGACAAACGTTCAGGTTTTGCTGCCACAGCAAATGTGCCAGCGGGGAAAAGTTATGCTGGTCCTCATTGCCTCCTGGAACCTCTTCAAATGCCCCAGACAATTTGGCCCTCTCTGCTTTCCTGCGGACTCCATCCTCAAAAGCACCTGTTTTCGCTTTCGGCATCCTCAGGAGCAAAAAAGACAAACGTCCAGCTTTTGCTGCCACAGCAAAGGTGCCAGCCGGGAAAAGTAATGCTGGTTCTCACTGCCTCCTGGAACCCTTTCAAATGCCCCAGACAATTTGGCCCTCTCTGCTTTCCTGCGGACTCCATCCTCAAAAGCACCTGTTTTCGTTTTCGGCAGCCTCCGGAGCAAAAAAGACAAACGTCCAGCTTTTGCTGCACAGCAAAGGTGCCAGCCGGGAAAAGTAATGCTGGTTCTCACTGCCTCCTGGAACTCTTTCAAATGCCCCAGACAATTTGGCCCTCTCTGCTTTCCTGCGGACTCCATCCTCAAAAGCACCTGTTTTCACTTTCGGAAACCTCAGGAGCAAAAAAGACAAACGTCCAGCTTTTGCTGCCACAGCAAAGGTGCCAGCGGGCAAAAGTAATGCTGGTTCTCACTGCCTCCTGGAACCCTTTCAAATGCCCCAGACAATTTGGCCCTCTCTGCTTTCCTGCGGACTCCATCCTCAAAAGCACCTGTTTTCGTTTTCGGCAGCCTCCGGAGCAAAAAAGACAAACGTCCAGCTTTTGCTGCCACAGCAAAGGTGCCAGCCAGGAAAAGTAATGCTGGTTCTCACTGCCTCCTGGAACTCTTTCAAATGCCCCAGACAATTTGGCCCTCTCTGCTTTCCTGCGGACTCCATCCTCAAAAGCACCTGTTTTCGCTTTTGGCATCCTCAGGAGCAAAAAAGACAAACGTCCAGCTTTTGCTGCCACAGCAAAGGTGCCAGCGTGGAAAAGTAATGCTGGTTCTCACTACCTCCTAGAACTCTTTCAAATGCCACAGACAATTTGGCCCTCTCTGCTTTCCTGCGGACTCCATCCTCAAAAGCACCTGTTTTCGCTTTCGGCAGCCTCCGGAGCAAAAAAGACAAACGTCCAGCTTTTGCTGCCACAGCAAAGGTGCCAGCGGGGAAAAGTAATGCTGGTTCTCACTGCGTCCTGGAACCTCTTCAAATGCCACAGACAATTTGGCCCTCTCTGCTTTCCTGCTGACTCCATCCTCAAAAGCACCTGTTTTCGCTTTCGGCACCCTACAGAGCAAAAAAGACAAACGTCCAGCTTTTGCTGCCACAGCAAAGGTGCCAGCGGGCAAAAGTAATGCTGGTTCTCACTGCCTCCTGGAACCCTTTCAAATGCCCCAGACAATTTGGCCCTCTCTGCTTTCCTGCGGACTCCATCCTCAAAAGCACCTGTTTTTGCTTTCGGCACCCTCCAGAGCAAAAAAGACAAACGTCCAGCTTTTGCTGCCACAGCAAAGGTGCCAGCGGGGAAAAGTAATGCTGGTCCTCATTGCCTCCTGGAACCTCTTCAAATGCCACAGACAATTTGGCCCTCTCTGCTTTCCTGCGGACTCCATCCTCAAAAGCACCTGTTTTCGCTTTCGGCAACCTCAGGAGCAAAAAAGACAAACGTCCAGCTTTTGCTGCCACAGCAAAGGTGCCAGCGGGCAAAAGTAATGCTGGTTCTCACTGCCTCCTGGAACCCTTTCAAATGCCCCAGACAATTTGGCCCTCTCTGCTTTCCTGCGGACTCCATCCTCAAAAGCACCTGTTTTCGTTTTCGGCAGCCTCCGGAGCAAAAAAGACAAACGTCCAGGTTTTGCTGCCACAGCAAAGGTGCCAGCCGGGAAAAGTGGTGCTGGTTCTCACTGCCTCCTGGAACTCTTTCAAATGCCCCAGACAATTTGGCCCTCTCTGCTTTCCTGCCGACTCCATCCTCAAAAGCACCTGTTTTCGCTTTCGGCATCCTCAGGAGCAAAAAAGACAAACGTCCAGGTTTTGCTGCCACAGCAAAGGTGCCAGCGGGGAAAAGTAATGCTGGTTCTCACTGCCTCCTGGAACCCTGTCAAATGCCCCAGACAATTTGGCCCTCTATACTTTCCTGCGGACTCCATCCTCAAAAGCACCTTTTTTCGCTTTCGGCAGCCTCCAGAGCAAAAAAGACAAACGTCCAGCTTTTGCTGCCACAGCAAAGGTGCCAGCGGGGAAAAGTAATGCTGGTTCTCACTACCTCCTAGAACTCTTTCAAATGCCCTAGACAATTTGGCCCTCTCTGCTTTCCTGCGGACTCCATCCTCAAAAGTACCTGTTTTCGCTTTCGTCAACCTCAGGAGCAAAAAAGACAAACGTTCAGGTTTTGCTGCCACAGCAAATGTGCCAGCGGGGAAAAGTTATGCTGGTCCTCATTGCCTCCTGGAACCTCTTCAAATGCCCCAGACAATTTGGCCCTCTCTGCTTTCCTGCGGACTCCATCCTCAAAAGCACCTGTTTTCGCTTTCGGCATCCTCAGGAGCAAAAAAGACAAACGTCCAGCTTTTGCTGCCACAGCAAAGGTGCCAGCCGGGAAAAGTAATGCTGGTTCTCACTGCCTCCTGGAACCCTTTCAAATGCCCCAGACAATTTGGCCCTCTCTGCTTTCCTGCGGACTCCATCCTCAAAAGCACCTGTTTTCGCTTTCGGCACCCTCCAGAGCAAAAAAGACAAACGTCCAGCTTTTGCTGCCACAGCAAAGGTGCCAGCGGGGAAAAGTAATGCTGGTTCTCACTGCCTCCTGGAACTCTTTCAAATGCCCCAGACAATTTGGCCCTCTCTGCTTTCCTGCGGACTCCATCCTCAAAAGCACCTGTTTTCGCTTTCGGCAGCCTCCGGAGCAAAAAAGACAAACGTCCAGGTTTTGCTGCCACAGCAAAGGTGCCAGCGGGGAAAAGTAATGCTGGTTCTCACTGCCTCCTGGAACCTCTTCAAATGCCACAGACAATTTGGCCCTCTCTGCTTTCCTGCGGACTCCATCCTCAAAAGCACCTGTTTTCGCTTTCGGCACCCTCCAGAGCAAAAAAGACAAACGTCCAGGTTTTGCTGCCACAGCAAAGATGCCAGCGGGGAAAAGTAATGCTGGTTCTCACTGCGTCCTGGAACCTCTTCAAATGCCACAGACAATTTGGCCCTCTCTGCTTTCCTGCCGACTCCATCCTCAAAAGCACCTGTTTTCGCTTTCGGCATCCTCAGGAGCAAAAAAGACAAACGCCCAGCTTTTGCTGCCACAGCAAAGGTGACAACGGGCAAAAGTAATGCTGGTTCTCACTGCCTCCTGGAACCCTTTCAAATGCCCCAGACAATTTGGCCCTCTCTGCTTTCCTGCCGACTCCATCCTCAAAAGCACCTGTTTTCGCTTTCGGCATCCTCAGGAGCAAAAAAGACAAACGTCCAGCTTTTGCTGCCACAGCAAAGGTGCCAGCGGGGAAAAGTAATGCTGGTTCTCACTGCCTCCTGGAACCCTTTCAAATGCCCCAGACAATTTGGCCCTCTCTGCTTTCCTGCGGACTCCATCCTCAAAAGCACCTGTTTTCGCTTTCGGCAGCCTCCGGAGCAAAAAAGACAAACGTCCAGCTTTTGCTGCCACAGCAAAGGTGCCAGCGGGGAAAAGTAATGCTGGTTCTCACTACCTCCTAGAACTCTTTCAAATGCCCCAGACAATTTGGCCCTCTCTGCTTTCCTGCGGACTCCATCCTCAAAAGTACCTGTTTTCGCTTTCGGCAACCTCAGGAGCAAAAAAGACAAACGTCCAGGTTTTGCTGCCACAGCAAATGTGCCAGCGGGGAAAAGTAATGCTGGTCCTCATTGCCTCCTGGAACCTCTTCAAATGCCACAGACAATTTGGCCCTCTCTGCTTTCCTGCGGACTCCATCCTCAAAAGCACCTGTTTTCGCTTTCGGCAACCTCCGGAGCAAAAAAGACAAACGTCCAGCTTTTGCTGCCACAGCAAAGGTGCCAGCGGGCAAAAGTAATGCTGGTTCTCACTGCCTCCTGGAACCCTTTCAAATGCCCCAGACAATTTGGCCCTCTCTGCTTTCCTGCGGACTCCATCCTCAAAAGCACCTGTTTTTGCTTTCGGCACCCTCCAGAGCAAAAAAGACAAACGTCCAGCTTTTGCTGCCACAGCAAAGGTGCCAGCGGGGAAAAGTAATGCTGGTCCTCATTGCCTCCTGGAACCTCTTCAAATGCCACAGACAATTTGGCCCTCTCTGCTTTCCTGCGGACTCCATCCTCAAAAGCACCTGTTTTCGCTTTCGGCAACCTCAGGAGCAAAAAAGACAAACGTCCAGCTTTTGCTGCCACAGCAAAGGTGCCAGCGGGCAAAAGTAATGCTGGTTCTCACTGCCTCCTGGAACCCTTTCAAATGCCCCAGACAATTTGGCCCTCTCTGCTTTCCTGCGGACTCCATCCTCAAAAGCACCTGTTTTCGTTTTCGGCAGCCTCCGGAGCAAAAAAGACAAACGTCCAGGTTTTGCTGCCACAGCAAAGGTGCCAGCCGGGAAAAGTGGTGCTGGTTCTCACTGCCTCCTGGAACTCTTTCAAATGCCCCAGACAATTTGGCCCTCTCTGCTTTCCTGCCGACTCCATCCTCAAAAGCACCTGTTTTCGCTTTCGGCATCCTCAGGAGCAAAAAAGACAAACGTCCAGCTTTTGCTGCCACAGCAAAGGTGCCAGCCGGGAAAAGTAATGCTGGTTCTCACTGCCTCCTGGAACCCTTTCAAATGCCCCAGACAATTTGGCCCTCTCTGCTTTCCTGCGGACTCCATCCTCAAAAGCACCTGTTTTCGCTTTCGGCAGCCTCCGGAGCAAAAAAGACAAACGTCCAGCTTTTGCTGCCACAGCAAAGGTGCCAGCGGGGAAAAGTAATGCTGGTTCTCACTGCCTCCTGGAACTCTTTCAAATGCCACAGACAATTTGGCCCTCTCTGCTTTCCTGCGGACTCCATCCTCAAAAGCACCTGTTTTCGCTTTCGGCAGCCTCCGGAGCAAAAAAGACAAACGTCCAGGTTTTGCTGCCACAGCAAAGGTGCCAGCGGGGAAAAGTAATGCTGGTTCTCACTGCCTCCTGGAAGCTCTTCAAATGCCACAGACAATTTGCCCCTCTCTGCTTTCCTGCGGACTCCATCCTCAAAAGCACCTGTTTTCGCTTTCGGCACCCTCCAGAGCAAAAAAGACAAACGTCCAGGTTTTGCTGCCACAGCAAAGATGCCAGCGGGGAAAAGTAATGCTGGTTCTCACTGCCTCCTGGAACCCTTTCAAATGCCCCAGACAATTTGGCCCTCTCTGCTTTCCTGCGGACTCCATCCTCAAAAGCACCTGTTTTCGCTTTCGGCATCCTCAGGAGCAAAAAAGACAAACGCCCAGCTTTTGCTGCCACAGCAAAGGTGACAACGGGCAAAAGTAATGCTGGTTCTCACTGCCTCCTGGAACCCTTTCAAATGCCACAGACAATTTGGCCCTCTCTGCTTTCCTGCGGACTCCATCCTCAAAAGCACCTGTTTTCGCTTTCGGCAACCTCAGGAGCAAAAAAGACAAACGTCCAGCTTTTGCTGCCACAGCAAAGGTGCCAGCGGGGAAAAGTAATGCTGGTTCTCACTGCCTCCTGGAACCCTTTCAAATGCCCCAGACTATTTGGCCCTCTCTGCTTTCCTGCGGACTCCATCCTCAAAAGCACCTGTTTTCGCTTTCGGCAGCCTCCGGAGCAAAAAAGACAAACGTCCAGCTTTTGCTGCCACAGCAAAGGTGCCAGCGGGGAAAAGTAATGCTGGTTCTCACTACCTCCTAGAACTCTTTCAAATGCCCAAACAATTTGGCCCTCTCTGCTTTCCTGCGGACTCCATCCTCAAAAGTACCTGTTTTCGCTTTCGGCAACCTCAGGAGCAAAAAAGACAAACGTCCAGGTTTTGCTGCCACAGCAAATGTGCCAGCGGGGAAAAGTAATGCTGGTCCTCATTGCCTCCTGGAACCTCTTCAAATGCCACAGACAATTTGGCCCTCTCTGCTTTCCTGCGGACTCCATCCTCAAAAGCACCTGTTTTCGCTTTCGGCAACCTCAGGAGCAAAAAAGACAAACGTCCAGGTTTTGCTGCCACAGCAAAGGTGCCAGCGGGGAAAAGTAATGCTGGTTCTCACTGCCTCCTGGAACCCTTTCAAATGCCCCAGACTATTTGGCCCTCTCTGCTTTCCTGCGGACTCCATCCTCAAAAGCACCTGTTTTCGCTTTCGGCACCCTCCAGAGCAAAAAAGACAAACGTCCAGCTTTTGCTGCCACAGCAAAGGTGCCAGCGGGGAAAAGTAATGCTGGTTCTCATTACCTCCTAGAACTCTTTCAAATGCCACAGACAATTTGGCCCTCTCTGCTTTCCTGCGGACTCCATCCTCAAAAGCACCTGTTTTCGCTTTCGGCAGCCTCCGGAGCAAAAAAGACAAACGTCCAGCTTTTGCTGCCACAGCAAAGGTGCCAGCGGGGAAAAGTAATGCTGGTTCTCACTGCGTCCTGGAACCTCTTCAAATGCCACAGACAATTTGGCCCTCTCTGCTTTCCTGCGGACTCCATCCTCAAAAGCACCTGTTTTTGCTTTCGGCACCCTCCAGAGCAAAAAAGACAAACGTCCAGGTTTTGCTGCCACAGCAAAGATGCCAGCGGGGAAAAGTAATGCTGGTTCTCACTGCGTCCTGGAACCTCTTCAAATGCCACAGACAATTTGGCACTCTCTGCTTTCCTGCGGACTCCATCCTCAAAAGCACCTGTTTTCGCTTTCGGCATCCTCAGGAGCAAAAAAGACAAACGCCCAGCATTTGCTGCCACAGCAAAGGTGACAACGGGCAAAAGTAATGCTGGTTCTCACTGCCTCCTGGAACCCTTTCAAATGCCCCAGACAATTTGGCCCTCTCTGCTTTCCTGCGGACTCCATCCTCAAAAGCACCTGTTTTCGCTTTCGGCATCCTCAGGAGCAAAAAAGACAAACGTCCAGCTTTTGCTGCCACAGCAGAGGTGCCAGTGAGGAAAAGTAATGCTGGTTCTCACTGCCTCCTGGAACCCTTTCAAATGCCCCAGACAATTTGGCCCGCTCTGCTTTCCTGCGGACTCCATCCTCAAAAGCACCTGTTTTCGCTTTCGGCAGCCTCTGGAGCAAAAAAGACAAACGTCCAGCTTTTGCTGCCACAGCAAAGGTGCCAGCGGGGAAAAGTAATGCTGGTTCTCACTGCCTCCTGGAACTCTTTCAAATGCCCCAGACAATTTGGCCCTCTCTGCTTTCCTGCGGACTCCTTCCTCAAAAGTACCTGTTTTCGCTTTCGTCAACCTGAGGAGCAAAAAAGACAAACGTCCAGGTTTTGCTGCCACAGCAAATGTGCCAGCGGGGAAAAGTTATGCTGGTCCTCATTGCCTCCTGGAACCTCTTCAAATGCCCCAGACAATTTGGCCCTCTCTGCTTTCCTGCGGACTCCATCCTCAAAAGCACCTGTTTTCGCTTTCGGCACCCTCCAGAGCAAAAAAGACAAACGTCCAGCTTTTGCTGCCACAGCAAAGGTGCCAGCGGGCAAAAGTAATGCTGGTTCTCACTACCTCCTAGAACTCTTTCAAATGCCACAGACAATTTGGCCCTCTCTGCTTTCCTGCGGACTCCATCCTCAAAAGCACCTGTTTTTGCTTTCCCAGCCTCCAGAGCAAAAAAGACAAACGTCCAGGTTTTGCTGCCACAGCAAAGGTGCCAGCCGGGAAAAGTAATGCTGGTTCTCACTGCCTCCTGGAACTCTTTCAAATGCCCCAGACAATTTGGCCCTCTCTGCTTTCCTGCGGACTCCATCCTCAAAAGCACCTGTTTTCGCTTTCGGCATCCTCAGGAGCAAAAAAGACAAACGTCCAGCTTTTGCTGCCACAGCAAAGGTGCCAGCGGGGAAAAGTAATGCTGGTTCTCACTGCCTCCTGGAACCCTTTCAAATGCCCCAGACAATTTGGCCCTCTCTGCTTTCCTGCGGACTCCATCCTCAAAAGCACCTGTTTTCGCTTTCGGCAACCTCAGGAGCAAAAAAGACAAACGTCCAGCTTTTGCTGCCACAGCAAAGGTGCCAGCGGGGAAAACTAATGCTGGTTCTCACTGCCTCCTGGAACCCCTTCAAATGCCCCAGACCATTTGGCCCTCTCTGCTTTCCTGCGGACTCCATCCTCAAAAGCGCCTTTTTTCACTTTCGGCGCCCTCCGGTTGTAAAAAGACAAACGTCCAGCTTTTGCTGCCACAGCAAAGGTGCCAGCGGGGAAAAGTGATGCTGGTCCTCATTGCCTCCTGGAACCTCTTCAAATGCAACAGACAATTTGGCACTCTCAGCTTTCCTGCGGACTCCATGCTCAAAAGCACCTGTTTTCGCTTTCGGCAGCCTCCGGAGCAAAGAAGACAAACGTCCAGCTTTTGCTGCCACAGCAAAGGTGCCAGCGGGGAAAAGTAATGCTGGTTCTCACTGCCTCCTGGAACTCTTTCAAATGCCCCAGACAATTTGGCCCTCTCTGCTTTCCTGCGGACTCCATCCTCAAAAGCACCTGTTTTCGCTTTCGGCAGCCTCCGGAGCAAAAAAGACAAATGTCCAGGTTTTGCTGCCACAGCAAAGGTGCCAGCGGGGAAAAGTAATGCTGGTTCTCACTGCCTCCTGGAACTCTTTCAAATGCCCCAGACAATTTGGCCCTCTCTGCTTTCCTGCGGACTCCATCCTCAAAAGCACCTGTTTTCGCTTTCGGCATCCTGCAGAGCAAAAAAGACAAACGTCCAGCTTTTGCTGCAACAGCAAAGGTGCCAGCGGCGAAAAGTAATGCTGGTTCTCACTGCCTCCTGGAACCCTTTCAAATGCCCCAGACAATTTGGCCCTCTCTGCTTTCCTGCGGACTCCATCCTCAAAAGCACCTGTTTTCGCTTTCGGCAACCTCAGGAGCAAAAAAGACAAACGTCCAGCTTTTGCTGCCACAGCAAAGGTGCCAGCGGGGAAAAGTGATGCTGGTTCTCACTGCCTCCTGGAACCCTTTCAAATGCCCCAGACAATTTGGCCCTCTCTGATTTCCTGTGCACTCCATCCTCAAAAGCATCTGTTTTCGCTTTCGGCATCCTCAGGAGCAAAAAAGACAAACGTCCAGGATTTGCTGCCACCGCAAAGGTGCCAGCCGGGAAAAGTAATGCTGGTTCTCACTGCCTCCTGGAACCCTTTCAAATGCCCCAGACTATTTGGCCCTCTCTGCTTTCCTGCGGACTCCATCCTCAAAAGCACCTGTTTTCGCTTTCGGCAGCCTCCGGAGCAAAAAAGACAAACGTCCAGGTTTTGCTGCCACAGCAAAGGTGCCAGCCAAGAAAAGTAATGCTGGTTCTCACTACCTCCTGGAACCCTTTCAAATGCCCCAGACAATTTGGCCCTCTCTGCTTTCCTGCGGACTCCATCCTCAAAAGCACCTGTTTTCGCTTTCGGCATCCTCAGGAGCAAAAAAGACAAACGTCCAGCTTTTGCTGCCACAGCAGAGGTGCCAGTGAGGAAAAGTAATGCTGGTTCTCACTGCCTCCTGGAACCCTTTCAAATGCCACAGACAATTTGGTCCTCTCTGCTTTCCTGCGGACTCCATCCTCAAAAGCACCTGTTTTCGCTTTCGGCAACCTCAGGAGCAAAAAAGACAAACGTCCAGGTTTTGCTGCCACAGCAAAGGTGCCAGCGGGCAAAAGTAATGCTGGTTCTCACTGCCTCCTGGAACCCTTTCAAATGCCCCAGACTATTTGGCCCTCTCTGCTTTCCTGCGGACTCCATCCTCAAAAGCACCTGTTTTCGCTTTCGGCAACCTCCGGAGCAAAAAAGACAAACGTCCAGGTTTTGCTGCCACATCAAACGTGCCAGCCGGGAAAAGTAATGCTGGTTCTCACTACCTCCTGGAACCCTTTCAAATGCCCCAGACAATTTGGCCCTCTCTGCTTTCCTGCGGACTCCATCCTCAAAAGCACCTGTTTTCGCTTTCGGCATCCTCAGGAGCAAAAAAGACAAACGTCCAGCTTTTGCTGCCACAGCAAAGGTGCCAGCGGGGAAAAGTAATGCTGGTTCTCACTGCCTCCTGGAACCCTTTCAAATGCCCCAGACAATTTGGCCCTCTCTGCTTTCCTGCGGACTCCATCCTCAAAAGCACCTGTTTTCGCTTTCGGCAACCTCAGGAGCAAAAAAGACAAACGTCCAGCTTTTGCTGCCACAGCAAAGGTGCCAGCGGGGAAAACTAATGCTGGTTCTCACTGCCTCCTGGAACCCTTTCAAATGCCACAGACAATTTGGCCCTCTCTACTTTCCTGCGGACTCCATCCTCAAAAGCACCTGTTTTCGCTTTCGGCAACCTCAGGAGCAAAAAAGACAAACGTCCAGCTTTTGCTGCCACAGCAAAGGTGCCAGCGGCGAAAAGTAATGCTGGTTCTCACTGCCTCCTGGAACCCCTTAAAATGCCCCAGACCATTTGGCCCTCTCTGCTTTCCTGCGGACTCCATCCTCAAAAGCGCCTTTTTTCACTTTCGGCGCCCTCCGGTTGTAAAAAGACAAACGTCCAGCTTTTGCTGCCACAGCAAAGGTGCCAGCGGGGAAAAGTGATGCTGGTCCTCATTGCCTCCTGGAACCTCTTCAAATGCCACAGACAATTTGGCACTCTCAGCTTTCCTGCGGACTCCATCCTCAAAAGCACCTGTTTTCGCTTTCGGCAGCCTCCGGAGCAAAGAAGACAAACGTCCAGCTTTTGCTGCCACAGCAAAGGTGCCAGCGGGGAAAAGTAATGCTGGTTCTCACTGCCTCCTGGAACTCTTTCAAATGCCCCAGACTATTTGGCCCTCTCTGCTTTCCTGCGGACTCCATCCTCAAAAGCACCTGTTTTCGCTTTCGGCATCCTGCAGAGCAAAAAAGACAAACGTCCAGCTTTTGCTGCCACAGCAAAGGTGCCAGCGGGGAAAAGTAATGCTGGTTCTCACTGCCTTCTGGAACCCTTTCAAATGCCCCAGACAATTTGGCCCTCTCTGCTTTCCTGCGGACTCCATCCTCAAAAGCACCTGTTTTCGCTTTCGGCAACCTCAGGAGCAAAAAAGACAAACGTCCAGCTTTTGCTGCCACAGCAAAGGTGCCAGCGGGGAAAAGTAATGCTGGTTCTCACTGCCTCCTGGAACCCTTTCAAATGCCCCAGACAATTTGGCCCTCTCTGATTTCCTGTGGACTCCATCCTCAAAAGCATCTGTTTTCGCTTTCGGCAGCCTCCAGAGCAAAAAAGACAAACGTCCAGGTTTTGCTGCCACAGCAAAGGTGCCAGCCGGGAAAAGTAATGCTGGTTCTCACTGCCTCCTGGAACCCTTTCAAATGCCCCAGACTATTTGGCCCTCTCTGCTTTCCTGCAGACTCCATCCTCAAAAGCACCTGTTTTCGCTTTCGGCAGCCTCCGGAGCAAAAAAGACAAACGTCCAGGTTTTGCTGCCACAGCAAAGGTGCCAGCCAAGAAAAGTAATGCTGGTTCTCACTACCTCCTGGAACCCTTTCAAATGCCCCAGACAATTTGGCCCTCTCTGCTTTCCTGCGGACTCCATCCTCAAAAGCACCTGTTTTCGCTTTCGGCATCCTCAGGAGCAAAAAAGACAAACGTCCAGCTTTTGCTGCCACAGCAGAGGTGCCAGTGAGGAAAAGTAATGCTGGTTCTCACTGCCTCCTGGAACCCTTTCAAATGCCACAGACAATTTGGTCCTCTCTGCTTTCCTGCGGACTCCATCCTCAAAAGCACCTGTTTTCGCTTTCGGCAACCTCAGGAGCAAAAAAGACAAACGTCCAGGTTTTGCTGCCACAGCAAAGGTGCCAGCGGGCAAAAGTAATGCTGGTTCTCACTGCCTCCTGGAACCTCTTCAAATGCCACAGACAATTTGGCCCTCTCTGCTTTCCTGCGGACTCCATCCTCAAAAGCACCTGTTTTCGCTTTCGGCACCCTCCAGAGCAAAAAAGACAAACGTCCAGGTTTTGCTGCCACAGCAAAGGTGCCAGCGGGGAAAAGTAATGCTGGTTCTCACTGCCTCCTGGAACCTCTTCAAATGCCACAGACAATTTGGCCCTCTCTGCTTTCCTGCGGACTCCATCCTCAAAAGCACCTGTTTATGCTTTCGGCAACCTCCGAGCAAAAAAGACAAACGTCCAGGTTTTGCTGCCACAGCAAAGGTGCCAGCCGGGAAAAGTAATGCTGGTTCTCACTGCCTCCTGGAACCCTTTCAAATGCCCCAGACTATTTGGCCCTCTCTGCTTTCCTGCGGACTCCATCCTCAAAAGCACCTGTTTTCGCTTTCGGCATCCTCAGGAGCAAAAAGGACAAACGTCCAGCTTTTGCTGCCACAGCAAAGGTGCCAACGGGCAAAAGTAATGCTGGTTCTCACTGCCTCCTGGAACCCTTTCAAATGCCCCAGACTATTTGGCCCTCTCTGCTTTCCTGCGGACTCCATCCTCAAAAGCACCTGTTTTCGCTTTCGGCAGCCTCAGGAGCAAAAAAGAAAAACGTCCAGCTTTTGCTGCCACAGCAAAGGTGCCAGCGGGGAAAAGTAATGCTGGTTCTCACTACCTCCTAGAACTCTTTCAAATGCCACAGACAATTTGGCCCTCTCTGCTTTCCTGCAGACTCCATCCTCAAAAGCACCTGTTTTCGCTTTCGGCAGCCTCCAGAGCAAAAAAGACAAACGTCCAGGTTTTGCTGCCACAGCAAAGGTGCCAGCGGGGAAAAGTAATGCTGGTTCTCACTGCGTCCTGGAACCTCTTCAAATGCCACAGACAATTTGGCCCTCTCTGCTTTCCTGCGGACTCCATCCTCAAAAGCACCTGTTTTCGCTTTCGGCAACCTCCGGAGCAAAAAAGACAAACGTCCAGTTTTTGCTTCCACAGCAAAGGTGCCAGCGGGAAAAATTAATGCTGGTTCTCACTGCCTCCTGGAACCCTTTCAAATGCCCCAGACTATTTGGCTCTCTCTGCTTTCCTGCGGACTCCATCCTCAAAAGCACCTGTTTTCGCTTTCGGCATCCTCCGGAGCAAAAAAGACAAACGTCCAGCTTTTGCTGCCACAGCAAAGGTGCCAGCGGGCAAAAGTAATGCTGGTTCTCACTGCCTCCTGGAACCCTTTCAAATGCCCCAGACTATTTGGCCCTCTCTGCTTTCCTGCGGACTCCATCCTCAAAAGCACCTGTTTTCGCTTTTGGCAGCCTCCGGAGCAAAAAAGACAAACGTCCAGGTTTTGCTGCCACAGCAAAGATGCCAGCGGGCAAAAGTAATGCTGGTTCTCACTGCCTCCTGGAACCTCTTCAAATGCCACAGACAATTTGGCCCTCTCTGCTTTCCTGCGGACTCCATCCTCAAAAGCACCTGTTTTCGCTTTCGGCACCCTCCAGAGCAAAAAAGACAAACGTCCAGGTTTTGCTGCCACAGCAAAGGTGCCAGCCGGGAAAAGTAATGCTGGTTCTCACTGCGTCCTGGAACCTCTTCAAATGCCACAGACAATTTGGCCCTCTCTGCTTTCCTGCGGACTCCATCCTCAGAAGCACCTGTTTATGCTTTCGGCAACCTCCGAGCAAAAAAGACAAACGTCCAGGTTTTGCTGCCACAGCAAAGGTGCCAGCGGGGAAAAGTAATGCTGGTTCTCACTGCCTCCTGGAACCCTTTCAAATGCCCCAGACTATTTGGCCCTCTCTGCTTTCCTGCGGACTCCATCCTCAAAAGCACCTGTTTTCGCTTTCGGCATCCTCAGGAGCAAAAAGGACAAACGTCCAGGTTTTGCTGCCACAGCAAAGGTGCCAACGGGCAAAAGTAATGCTGGTTCTCACTGCCTCCTGGAACCCTTTCAAATGCCCCAGACTATTTGGCCCTCTCTGCTTTCCTGCGGACTCCATCCTCAAAAGCACCTGTTTTCGCTTTCGGCAGCCTCAGGAGCAAAAAAGACAAACGTCCAGCTTTTGCTGCCACAGCAAAGGTGCCAGCGGGGAAAAGTAATGCTGGTTCTCACTACCTCCTAGAACTCTTTCAAATGCCACAGACAATTTGGCCCTCTCTGCTTTCCTGCGGACTCCATCCTCAAAAGCACCTGTTTTCGCTTTCGGCATCCTCAGGAGCAAAAAGGACAAACGTCCAGGTTTTGCTGCCACAGCAAAGGTGCCAACGGGCAAAAGTAATGCTGGTTCTCACTGCCTCCTGGAACCCTTTCAAATGCCCCAGACTATTTGGCCCTCTCTGCTTTCCTGCGGACTCCATCCTCAAAAGCACCTGTTTTCGCTTTCGGCAGCCTCAGGAGCAAAAAAGACAAACGTCCAGCTTTTGCTGCCACAGCAAAGGTGCCAGCGGGGAAAAGTAATGCTGGTTCTCACTACCTCCTAGAACTCTTTCAAATGCCACAGACAATTTGGCCCTCTCTGCTTTCCTGCGGACTCCATCCTCAAAAGCACCTGTTTTCGCTTTCGGCATCCTCAGGAGCAAAAAAGACAAACGTCCAGCTTTTGCTGCAACAGCAAATGTGCCAGCGGGGAAAAGTAATGCTGGTTCTCACTGCCTCCTGGAACCTCTTCAAATGCCCCAGACAATTTGGCCCTCTCTGCTTTCCTGCGGACTCCATCCTCAAAAGCACCTGTTTTCGCTTTCGGCAGCCTCCAGAGCAAAAAAGACAAACGTCCAGGTTTTGCTGCCACAGCAAAGGTGCCAGCGGGCAAAAGTAATGCTGGTTCTCACTGCCTCCTGGAACCTCTTCAAATGCCACAGACAATTTGGCCCTCTCTGCTTTCCTGCGGACTCCATCCTCAAAAGCACCTGTTTTCGCTTTCGGCACCCTCCAGAGCAAAAAAGACAAACGTCCAGGTTTTGCTGCCACAGCAAAGGTGCCAGCGGGGAAAAGTAATGCTGGTTCTCACTGCGACCTGGAACCTCTACAAATGCCACAGACAATTTGGCCCTCTCTGCTTTCCTGCGGACTCCATCCTCAAAAGCACCTGTTTATGCTTTCGGCAACCTCCGAGCAAAAAAGACAAACGTCCAGGTTTTGCTGCCACAGCAAAGGTGCCAGCCGGGAAAAGTAATGCTGGTTCTCACTGCCTCCTGGAACCCTTTCAAATGCACCAGACTATTTGGCCCTCTCTGCTTTCCTGCGGACTCCATCCTCAAAAGCACCTGTTTTCGCTTTCGGCATCCTCAGGAGCAAAAAGGACAAACGTCCAGCATTTGCTGCCACAGGAAAGGTGCCAACGGGCAAAAGTAATGCTGGTTCTCACTGCCTCCTGGAACCCTTTCAAATGCCCCAGACTATTTGGCCCTCTCTGCTTTCCTGCGGACTCCATCCTCAAAAGCACCTGTTTTCGCTTTCGGCAGCCTCAGGAGCAAAAATAACAAACGTCCAGCTTTTGCTGCCACAGCAAAGGTGCCAGCGGGGAAAAGTAATGCTGGTTCTCACTACCTCCTAGAACCCTTTCAAATGCCCCAGACTATTTGGCCCTCTCTGCTTTCCTGCGGACTCCATCATCAAAAGCACCTTTTTTCGCTTTCGGCATCCTCAGGAGCAAAAAAGACAAACGTCCAGCTTTTGCTGCCACAGCAAAGGTGCCAGCGGGAAAAAGTAATGCTGGTTCTCACTGCCTCCTGGAACCCTTTAAAATGCCCCAGACAATTTGGCTCTCTCTGCTTTCCTGCGGACTCCATCCTCAAAAGCACCTGTTTTCGCTTTCGGCATCCTCAGGAGCAAAAAAGACAAACGTCCAGCTTTTGCTGCCACAGCAAAGGTGCCAGCGGGCAAAAGTAATGCTGGTTCTCACTGCCTCCTGGAACCCTTTCAAATGCCCCAGACTATTTGGCCCTCTCTGCTTTCCTGCGGACTCCATCCTCAAAAGCACCTGTTTTCGCTTTCGGCAGCCTCAGGAGCAAAAAAGACAAACGTCCAGGTTTTGCTGCCACAGCAAAGATGCCAGTGGGGAAAAGTAATGCTGGTTCTCACTGCGTCCTGGAACCTCTTCAAATGCCACAGACAATTTGGCCCTCTCTGCTTTCCTGCGGACTCCATCCTCAAAAGCACCTGTTTTCGCTTTCGGCAACCTCCGAGCAAAAAAGACAAACGTCCAGGTTTTGCTGCCACAGCAAAGGTGCCAGCCGGGAAAAGTAATGCTGGTTCTCACTGCCTCCTGGAACCCTTTCAAATGCCCCAGACTATTTGGCCCTCTCTGCTTTCCTGCGGACTCCATCCTCAAAAGCACCTGTTTTCGCTTTCGGCATCCTCAGGAGCAAAAAGGACAAACGTCCAGCTTTTGCTGCCACAGCAAAGGTGCCAACGGGCAAAAGTAATGCTGGTTCTCACTGCCTCCTGGAACCCTTTCAAATGCCCCAGACTATTTGGCCCTCTCTGCTTTCCTGCGGACTCCATCCTCAAAAGCACCTGTTTTCACTTTCGGCAGCCTCAGGAGCAAAAAAGACAAACGTCCAGCTTTTGCTGCCACAGCAAAGGTGCCAGCGGGGAAAAGTAATGCTGGTTCTCACTACCTCCTAGAACTCTTTCAAATGCCACAGACAATTTGGCCCTCTCTGCTTTCCTGCGGACTCCATCCTCAAAAGCACCTGTTTTCACTTTCGGCACCCTCCAGAGCAAAAAAGACAAACGTCCAGCTTTTGCTGCCACAGCAAAGGTGCCACCGGGGAAAAGTAATGCTGGTTCTCACTGCGTCCTGGAACCTCTTCAAATGCCACAGACAATTTGGCCCTCTCTGCTTTCCTGCGGACTCCATCCTCAAAAGCACCTGTTTTCGCTTTCGGCAACCTCCGGAGCAAAAAAGACAAACGTCCAGGTTTTGCTGCCACAGCAAAGGTTCCAGCGGGGAAAAGTAATGCTGGTTCTCACTGCCTCCTGGAACCCTTTCAAATGCCCCAGACTATTTGGCCCTCTCTGCTTTCCTGCGGACTCCATCATCAAAAGCACCTTTTTTCGCTTTCGGCATCCTCAGGAGCAAAAAAGACAAACGTCCAGCTTTTGCTGCCACAGCAAAGGTGCCAGCGGGAAAAAGTAATGCTGGTTCTCACTGCCTCCTGGAACCCTTTCAAATGCCCCAGACTATTTGGCCCTCTCTGCTTTCCTGCGGACTCCATCCTCAAAAGCACCTGTTTTCGCTTTCGGCATCCTCAGGAGCAAAAAAGACAAACGTCCAGCTTTTGCTGCCACAGCAAAGGTGCCAGCGGGCAAAAGTAATGCTGGTTCTCACTGCCTCCTGGAACCCTTTCAAATGCCCCAGACTATTTGGCCCTCTCTGCTTTCCTGCGGACTCCATCCTCAAAAGCACCTGTTTTCGCTTTCAGCATCCACAGGAGCAAAAAAGACAAACGTCCAGCTTTTGCTGCCACAGCAAAGGTGCCAGCGGGGAAAAGTAATGCTGGTTCTCACTGCCTCCTGGAACCCTTTCAAATGCCCCAGACAATTTGGCCCTCTCTGCTTTCCTGCGGACTCCATCCTCAAAAGCACCTGTTTTCGCTTTCGGCAGCCTCCGGAGCAAAAAAGACAAACGTCCAGGTTTTGCTGCCACAGCAAAGATGCCAGCGGGGAAAAGTAATGCTGGTTCTCACTGCGTCCTGGAACCTCTTCAAATGCCACAGACAATTTGGCCCTCTCTGCTTTCCTGCGGACTCCATCCTCAAAAGCACCTGTTTTCGCTTTCGGCAACCTCCGAGCAAAAAAGACAAACGTCCAGGTTTTGCTGCCACAGCAAAGGTGCCAGCCGGGAAAAGTAATGCTGCTTCTCACTGCCTCCTGGAACCCTTTCAAATGCCCCAGACTATTTGGCCCTCTCTGCTTTCCTGCGGACTCCATCCTCAAAAGCACCTGTTTTCCCTTTCGGCAACCTCCGAGCAAAAAAGACAAACGTCCAGCTTTTGCTGCCACAGCAAAGGTGCCAGCTGGGAAAAGTAATGCTGGTTCTCACTACCTCCTAGAACTCTTTCAAATGCCACAGACAATTTGGCCCTCTCTGCTTTCCTGCGGACTCCATCCTCAAAAGCACCTGTTTTCGCTTTCGGCAGCCTCCAGAGCAAAAAAGACAAACGTCCAGGTTTTGCTGCCACAGCAAAGGTGACAACGGGCAAAAGTAATGCTGGTTCTCACTGCGTCCTGGGACCTCTTCAAATGCCACAGACAATTTGGCCCTCTCTGCTTTCCTGCGGACTCCATCCTCAAAAGCACCTGTTTTCGCTTTCGGCAACCTCCGGAGCAAAAAAGACAAACGTCCAGGTTTTGCTGCCACAGCAAAGGTGCCAGCCGGGAAAAGTAATGCTGGTTCTCACTGCCTCCTGGAACCCTTTCAAATGCCCCAGACTATTTGGCCCTCTCTGCTTTCCTGCGGACTCCATCATCAAAAGCACCTTTTTTCGCTTTCGGCATCCTCCGGAGCAAAAACGACAAACGTCCAGCTTTTGCTGCCACAGCAAAGGTGCCAGCGGGGAAAAGTAATGCTGGTTCTCACTGCCTCCTGGAACCCTTTCAAATGCCCCAGACTATTTGGCCCTCTCTGCTTTCCTGCGGACTCCATCCTCAAAAGCACCTGTTTTCGCTTTCAGCATCCTCAGGAGCAAAAAAGACAAACGTCCAGCTTTTGCTGCCACAGCAGAGGTGCCAGCGGGGAAAAGTAATGCTGGTTCTCACTGCCTCCTGGAACCCTTTCAAATGCCCCAGACAATTTGGCCCTCTCTGCTTTCCTTCGGACTCCATCCTCAAAAGCACCTGTTTTCGCTTTCGACAGCCTCCGGAGCAAAAAAGACAAACGTCCAGGTTTTGCTGCCACAGCAAAGGTGCCAGCCGGGAAAAGTAATGCTGGTTCTCACTGCCTCCTGGAACCTCTTCAAATGCCACAGACAATTTGGCCCTCTCTGCTTTCCTGCGGACTCCATCCTCAAAAGCACCTGTTTTCGCTTTCGGCAGCCTCCAGAGCAAAAAAGACAAACGTCCAGGTTTTGCTGCCACAGCAAAGATGCCAGCGGCGAAAAGTAATGCTGGTTCTCACTGCGTCCTGGAACCTCTTCAAATGCCACAGACAATTTGGCCCTCTCTGCTTTCCTGCGGACTCCATCCTCAAAAGCACCTGTTTTCGCTTTCGGCACCCTCCAGAGCAAAAATGACAAACGACCAGCTTTTGCTGCCACAGCAAAGGTGCCAGCGGGGAAAAGTAATGCTGGTTCTCACTACCTCCTAGAACTCTTTCAAATGCCACAGACAATTTGGCCCTCTCTGCTTTCCTGCGGACTCCATCCTCAAAAGCACCTGTTTTCGCTTTCGGCAGCCTCCAGAGTAAAAATGACAAACGTCCAGCTTTTGCTGCCACAGCAAAGATGCCAGCGGGGAAAAGTAATGCTGGTTCTCACTGCGTCCTGGAACCTCTTCAAATGCCACAGACAATTTGGCACTCTCTGCTTTCCTGCGGACTCCATCCTCAAAAGCACCTGTTTTCGCTTTCGGCAACCTCAGGAGCAAAAAAGACAAACGTCCAGGTTTTGCTGCCACAGCAAAGGTGCCAGCGGGGAAAAGTAATGCTGGTTCTCACTGCCTAATGGAACCCTTTCAAATGCCCCAGACTATTTGGCACTCTCTGCTTTCCTGCGGACTCCATCCTCAAAAGCACCTGTTTTCGCTTTCGGCAGCCTCCGGAGCAAAAAAGACAAACGTCCAGGTTTTGCTGCCACAGCAAAGATGCCAGCGGGGAAAAGTAATGCTGGTTCTCACTGCGTCCTGGAACCTCTTCAAATGCCACAGACAATTTGGCCCTCTCTGCTTTCCTGCGGACTCCATCCTCAAAAGCACCTGTTTTTGCTTTCGGCAACCTCCGAGCAAAAAAGACAAACGTCCAGGTTTTGCTGCCACAGCAAAGGTGCCAGCCGGGAAAAGTAATGCTGCTTCTCACTGCCTCCTGGAACCCTTTCAAATGCCCCAGACTATTTGGCCCTCTCTGCTTTCCTGCGGACTCCATCCTCAAAAGCACCTGTTTTCGCTTTCGGCAACCTCCGAGCAAAAAAGACAAACGTCCAGCTTTTGCTGCCACAGCAAAGGTGCCAGCTGGGAAAAGTAATGCTGGTTCTCACTACCTCCTAGAACTCTTTCAAATGCCACAGACAATTTGGCCCTCTCTGCTTTCCTGCGGACTCCATCCTCAAAAGCACCTGTTTTCGCTTTCGGCAGCCTCCAGAGCAAAAAAGACAAACGTCCAGGTTTTGCTGCCACAGCAAAGGTGCCAGCGGGGAAAAGTAATGCTGGTTCTCACTGCGTCCTGGGACCTCTTCAAATGCCACAGACAATTTGGCCCTCTCTGCTTTCCTGCGGACTCCATCCTCAAAAGCACCTGTTTTCGCTTTCGGCAACCTCCGGAGCAAAAAAGACAAACGTCCAGGTTTTGCTGCCACAGCAAAGGTGCCAGCCGGGAAAAGTAATGCTGGTTCTCACTGCCTCCTGGAACCCTTTCAAATGCCCCAGACTATTTGGCCCTCTCTGCTTTCCTGCGGACTCCATCATCAAAAGCACCTTTTTTCGCTTTCGGCATCCTCAGGAGCAAAAAAGACAAACGTCCAGCTTTTGCTGCCACAGCAAAGGTGCCAGCGGGCAAAAGTAATGCTGGTTCTCACTGCCTCCTGGAACCCTTTCAAATGCCCCAGACTATTTGGCTCTCTCTGCTTTCCTGCGGACTCCATCCTCAAAAGCACCTGTTTTCGCTTTCGGCATCCTCAGGAGCAAAAAAGACAAACGTCCAGCTTTTGCTGCCACAGCAAAGGTGCCAGCGGGGAAAAGTAATGCTGGTTCTCACTGCCTCCTGGAACCCTTTCAAATGCCCCAGACTATTTGGCCCTCTCTGCTTTCCTGCGGACTCCATCCTCAAAAGCACCTGTTTTCGCTTTCGGCATCCTCAGGAGCAAAAAAGACAAACGTCCAGCTTTTGCTGCCACAGCAGAGGTGCCAGCGGGGAAAAGTAATGCTGGTTCTCACTGCCTCCTGGAACCCTTTCAAATGCCCCAGACAATTTGGCCCTCTCTGCTTTCCTTCGGACTCCATCCTCAAAAGCACCTGTTTTCGCTTTCGACAGCCTCCGGAGCAAAAAAGACAAACGTCCAGGTTTTGCTGCCACAGCAAAGGTGCCAGCCGGGAAAAGTAATGCTGGTTCTCACTGCCTCCTGGAACCTCTTCAAATGCCACAGACAATTTGGCCCTCTCTGCTTTCCTGCGGACTCCATCCTCAAAAGCACCTGTTTTCGCTTTCGGCAGCCTCCAGAGCAAAAAAGACAAACGTCCAGGTTTAGCTGCCACAGCAAAGATGCCAGCGGCGAAAAGTAATGCTGGTTCTCACTGCCTCCTGGAACCTCTTCAAATGCCACAGACAATTTGGCACTCTCTGCTTTCCTGGGGACTCCATCCTCAAAAGCACCTGTTTTCGCTTTCGGCAACCTCAGGAGCAAAAAAGACAAACGTCCAGGTTTTGCTGCCACAGCAAAGGTGCCAGCGGGGAAAAGTAATGCTGGTTCTCACTGCCTCCTGGAACCCTTTCAAATGCCCCAGACTATTTGGCCCTCTCTGCTTTCCTGCGGACTCCATCCTCAAAAGCACCTGTTTTCGCTTTCGGCATCCTCAGGAGCAAAAAAGACAAACGTCCAGCTTTTGCTGCCACAGCAAAGGTGCCAACGGGGAAAAGTAATGCTGGTTCTCACTGCCTCCTGGAACTCTTTCAAATGCCCCAGACTATTTGGCCCTCTCTGCTTTCCTGCGGACTCCATCCTCAAAAGCACCTGTTTTCGCTTTCGGCAGCCTCCAGAGCAAAAAAGACAAACGTCCAGCTTTTGCTGCCACAGCAAAGGTGCCAGCGGGGAAAAGTAATGCTGGTTCTCACTACCTCCTAGAATTCTTTCAAATGCCACAGACAATTTGGCCCTCTCTGCTTTCTTGCGGACTCCATCCTCAAAAGCACCTGTTTTCGCTTTCGGCAGCCTCCGGAGCAAAAAAGACAAACGTCCAGGTTTTGCTGCCACAGCAAAGGTGCCAGCGGGCAAAAGTAATGCTGGTTCTCACTGCCTCCTGGAACCCTTTCAAATGCCCCAGACAATTTGGCCCTCTCTGCTTTCCTGCGGACTCCATCCTCAAAAGCACCTGTTTTCGCTTTCAGCATCCTCAGGAGCAAAAAAGACAAACGTCCAGCTTTTGCTGCCACAGCAAAGGTGCCAGCGGGCAAAAGTAATGCTGGTTCTCACTGCGTCCTGGAACCTCTTCAAATGCCACAGACAATTTGGCCCTCTCTGCTTTCCTGCGGACTCCATCCTCAAAAGCACCTGTTTTCGCTTTCGGCACCCTACAGAGCAAAAAAGACAAACGTCCAGCTTTTGCTGCCACAGCAAAGGTGACAACAGGCAAAAGTAATGCTGGTTCTCACTGCCTCCTGGAACCCTTTCAAATGCCCCAGACTATTTGGCCCTCTCTGCTTTCCTGCGGACTCCATCCTCAAAAGCACCTGTTTTCGCTTTCGGCAGCCTCCAGAGCAAAAAAGACAAACGTCCAGGTTTTGCTGCCACAGCAAAGGTGCCAGCGGGCAAAAGTAATGCTGGTTCTCACTGCCTCCTGGAACTCTTTCAAATGCCCCAGACAATTTGGCCCTCTCTGCTTTCCTGCGGACTCCATCCTCAAAAGTACCTGTTTTCGCTTTCGTCAACCTCAGGAGCAAAAAAGACAAACGTCCAGGTTTTGCTGCCACAGCAAAGGTGCCAGCGGGGAAAAGTGATGCTGGTCCTCATTGCCTCCTGGAACCTCTTCAAATGCCACAGACAATTTGGCCCTCTCTGCTTTCCTGCGGACTCCATCCTCAAAAGCATCTGTTTTCGCTTTCGGAAACCTCAGGAGCAAAAAAGACAAACGTCCAGGTTTTGCTGCCACAGCAAAGGTGCCAGCCGGGAAAAGTAATGCTGGTTCTCACTGCCTCCTGGAACCCTTTCAAATGCCCCAGACAATTTGGCCCTCTCTGCTTTCCTGCGGACTCCATCCTCAAAAGCACCTGTTTTCGTTTTCGGCAGCCTCCGGAGCAAAAAAGACAAACGTCCAGCTTTTGCTGCACAGCAAAGGTGCCAGCCGGGAAAAGTAATGCTGGTTCTCACTGCCTCCTGGAACTCTTTCAAATGCCCCAGACAATTTGGCCCTCTCTGCTTTCCTGCGGACTCCATCCTCAAAAGCACCTGTTTTCACTTTCGGAAACCTCAGGAGCAAAAAAGACAAACGTCCAGCTTTTGCTGCCACAGCAAAGGTGCCAGCGGGCAAAAGTAATGCTGGTTCTCACTGCCTCCTGGAACCCTTTCAAATGCCCCAGACAATTTGGCCCTCTCTGCTTTCCTGCGGACTCCATCCTCAAAAGCACCTGTTTTCGCTTTCGGCAGACTCCGGAGCAAAAAAGACAAACGTCCAGGTTTTGCTGCCACAGCAAAGGTGCCAGCCGGGAAAAGTGGTGCTGGTTCTCACTGCCTCCTGGAACTCTTTCAAATGCCCCAGACAATTTGGCCCTCTCTGCTTTCCTGCCGACTCCATCCTCAAAAGCACCTGTTTTCGCTTTCGGCATCCTCAGGAGCAAAAAAGACAAACGTCCAGGTTTTGCTGCCACAGCAAAGGTGCCAGCGGGGAAAAGTAATGCTGGTTCTCACTGCCTCCTGGAACCCTGTCAAATGCCCCAGACAATTTGGCCCTCTCTACTTTCCTGCGGACTCCATCCTCAAAAGCACCTTTTTTCGCTTTCGGCAGCCTCCAGAGCAAAAAAGACAAACGTCCAGCTTTTGCTGCCACAGCAAAGGTGCCAGCGGGGAAAAGTAATGCTGGTTCTCACTACCTCCTAGAACTCTTTCAAATGCCCTAGACAATTTGGCCCTCTCTGCTTTCCTGCGGACTCCATCCTCAAAAGTACCTGTTTTCGCTTTCGTCAACCTCAGGAGCAAAAAAGACAAACGTTCAGGTTTTGCTGCCACAGCAAATGTGCCAGCGGGGAAAAGTTATGCTGGTCCTCATTGCCTCCTGGAACCTCTTCAAATGCCCCAGACAATTTGGCCCTCTCTGCTTTCCTGCGGACTCCATCCTCAAAAGCACCTGTTTTCGCTTTCGGCATCCTCAGGAGCAAAAAAGACAAACGTCCAGCTTTTGCTGCCACAGCAAAGGTGCCAGCCGGGAAAAGTAATGCTGGTTCTCACTGCCTCCTGGAACCCTTTCAAATGCCCCAGACAATTTGGCCCTCTCTGCTTTCCTGCGGACTCCATCCTCAAAAGCACCTGTTTTCGCTTTCGGCACCCTCCAGAGCAAAAAAGACAAACGTCCAGCTTTTGCTGCCACAGCAAAGGTGCCAGCGGGGAAAAGTAATGCTGGTTCTCACTGCCTCCTGGAACTCTTTCAAATGCCACAGACAATTTGGCCCTCTCTGCTTTCCTGCGGACTCCATCCTCAAAAGCACCTGTTTTCGCTTTCGGCAGCCTCCGGAGCAAAAAAGACAAACGTCCAGCTTTTGCTGCCACAGCAAAGGTGCCAGCGGGGAAAAGTAATGCTGGTTCTCACTGCCTCCTGGAACCCTTTCAAATGCCCCAGACAATTTGGCCCTCTCTGCTTTCCTGCGGACTCCATCCTCAAAAGCACCTGTTTTCGCTTTCGGCAGCCTCCAGAGCAAAAAAGACAAACGTCCAGGTTTTGCTGCCACAGCAAAGATGCCAGCGGCGAAAAGTAATGCTGGTTCTCACTGCGTCCTGGAACCTCTTCAAATGCCACAGACAATTTGGCCCTCTCTGCTTTCCTGCGGACTCCATCCTCAAAAGCACCTGTTTTCGCTTTCGGCACCCTCCAGAGCAAAAATGACAAACGACCAGCTTTTGCTGCCACAGCAAAGGTGCCAGCGGGGAAAAGTAATGCTGGTTCTCACTACCTCCTAGAACTCTTTCAAATGCCCCAGACAATTTGGCCCTCTCTGCTTTCCTGCGGACTCCATCCTCAAAAGCACCTGTTTTCGCTTTCGGCAGCCTCCAGAGTAAAAATGACAAACGTCCAGCTTTTGCTGCCACAGCAAAGATGCCAGCGGGGAAAAGTAATGCTGGTTCTCACTGCGTCCTGGAACCTCTTCAAATGCCACAGACAATTTGGCACTCTCTGCTTTCCTGCGGACTCCATCCTCAAAAGCACCTGTTTTCGCTTTCGGCAACCTCAGGAGCAAAAAAGACAAACGTCCAGGTTTTGCTGCCACAGCAAAGGTGCCAGCGGGGAAAAGTAATGCTGGTTCTCACTGCCTAATGGAACCCTTTCAAATGCCCCAGACTATTTGGCACTCTCTGCTTTCCTGCGGACTCCATCCTCAAAAGCACCTGTTTTCGCTTTCGGCAGCCTCCGGAGCAAAAAAGACAAACGTCCAGGTTTTGCTGCCACAGCAAAGATGCCAGCGGGGAAAAGTAATGCTGGTTCTCACTGCGTCCTGGAACCTCTTCAAATGCCACAGACAATTTGGCCCTCTCTGCTTTCCTGCGGACTCCATCCTCAAAAGCACCTGTTTTCGCTTTCGGCAACCTCCGAGCAAAAAAGACAAACGTCCAGGTTTTGCTGCCACAGCAAAGGTGCCAGCCGGGAAAAGTAATGCTGCTTCTCACTGCCTCCTGGAACCCTTTCAAATGCCCCAGACTATTTGGCCCTCTCTGCTTTCCTGCGGACTCCATCCTCAAAAGCACCTGTTTTCGCTTTCGGCAACCTCCGAGCAAAAAAGACAAACGTCCAGCTTTTGCTGCCACAGCAAAGGTGCCAGCTGGGAAAAGTAATGCTGGTTCTCACTACCTCCTAGAACTCTTTCAAATGCCACAGACAATTTGGCCCTCTCTGCTTTCCTGCGGACTCCATCCTCAAAAGCACCTGTTTTCGCTTTCGGCAGCCTCCAGAGCAAAAAAGACAAACGTCCAGGTTTTGCTGCCACAGCAAAGGTGCCAGCGGGGAAAAGTAATGCTGGTTCTCACTGCGTCCTGGGACCTCTTCAAATGCCACAGACAATTTGGCCCTCTCTGCTTTCCTGCGGACTCCATCCTCAAAAGCACCTGTTTTCGCTTTCGGCAACCTCCGGAGCAAAAAAGACAAACGTCCAGGTTTTGCTGCCACAGCAAAGGTGCCAGCCGGGAAAAGTAATGCTGGTTCTCACTGCCTCCTGGAACCCTTTCAAATGCCCCAGACTATTTGGCCCTCTCTGCTTTCCTGCGGACTCCATCATCAAAAGCACCTTTTTTCGCTTTCGGCATCCTCAGGAGCAAAAAAGACAAACGTCCAGCTTTTGCTGCCACAGCAAAGGTGCCAGCGGGCAAAAGTAATGCTGGTTCTCACTGCCTCCTGGAACCCTTTCAAATGCCCCAGACTATTTGGCTCTCTCTGCTTTCCTGCGGACTCCATCCTCAAAAGCACCTGTTTTCGCTTTCGGCATCCTCAGGAGCAAAAAAGACAAACGTCCAGCTTTTGCTGCCACAGCAGAGGTGCCAGCGGGGAAAAGTAATGCTGGTTCTCACTGCCTCCTGGAACCCTTTCAAATGCCCCAGACAATTTGGCCCTCTCTGCTTTCCTTCGGACTCCATCCTCAAAAGCACCTGTTTTCGCTTTCGACAGCCTCCGGAGCAAAAAAGACAAACGTCCAGGTTTTGCTGCCACAGCAAAGGTGCCAGCCGGGAAAAGTAATGCTGGTTCTCACTGCCTCCTGGAACCTCTTCAAATGCCACAGACAATTTGGCCCTCTCTGCTTTCCTGCGGACTCCATCCTCAAAAGCACCTGTTTTCGCTTTCGGCAGCCTCCAGAGCAAAAAAGACAAACGTCCAGGTTTAGCTGCCACAGCAAAGATGCCAGCGGCGAAAAGTAATGCTGGTTCTCACTGCCTCCTACAACCTCTTCAAATGCCACAGACAATTTGGCACTCTCTGCTTTCCTGGGGACTCCATCCTCAAAAGCACCTGTTTTCGCTTTCGGCAACCTCAGGAGCAAAAAAGACAAACGTCCAGGTTTTGCTGCCACAGCAAAGGTGCCAGCGGGGAAAAGTAATGCTGGTTCTCACTGCCTCCTGGAACCCTTTCAAATGCCCCAGACTATTTGGCCCTCTCTGCTTTCCTGCGGACTCCATCCTCAAAAGCACCTGTTTTCGCTTTCGGCATCCTCAGGAGCAAAAAAGACAAACGTCCAGCTTTTGCTGCCACAGCAAAGGTGCCAACGGGGAAAAGTAATGCTGGTTCTCACTGCCTCCTGGAACTCTTTCAAATGCCCCAGACTATTTGGCCCTCTCTGCTTTCCTGCGGACTCCATCCTCAAAAGCACCTGTTTTCGCTTTCGGCAGCCTCCAGAGCAAAAAAGACAAACGTCCAGCTTTTGCTGCCACAGCAAAGGTGCCAGCGGGGAAAAGTAATGCTGGTTCTCACTACCTCCTAGAATTCTTTCAAATGCCACAGACAATTTGGCCCTCTCTGCTTTCTTGCGGACTCCATCCTCAAAAGCACCTGTTTTCGCTTTCGGCAGCCTCCGGAGCAAAAAAGACAAACGTCCAGGTTTTGCTGCCACAGCAAAGGTGCCAGCGGGCAAAAGTAATGCTGGTTCTCACTGCCTCCTGGAACCCTTTCAAATGCCCCAGACAATTTGGCCCTCTCTGCTTTCCTGCGGACTCCATCCTCAAAAGCACCTGTTTTCGCTTTCAGCATCCTCAGGAGCAAAAAAGACAAACGTCCAGCTTTTGCTGCCACAGCAAAGGTGCCAGCGGGCAAAAGTAATGCTGGTTCTCACTGCGTCCTGGAACCTCTTCAAATGCCACAGACAATTTGGCCCTCTCTGCTTTCCTGCGGACTCCATCCTCAAAAGCACCTGTTTTCGCTTTCGGCACCCTACAGAGCAAAAAAGACAAACGTCCAGCTTTTGCTGCCACAGCAAAGGTGACAACAGGCAAAAGTAATGCTGGTTCTCACTGCCTCCTGGAACCCTTTCAAATGCCCCAGACTATTTGGCCCTCTCTGCTTTCCTGCGGACTCCATCCTCAAAAGCACCTGTTTTCGCTTTCGGCAGCCTCCAGAGCAAAAAAGACAAACGTCCAGGTTTTGCTGCCACAGCAAAGGTGCCAGCGGGGAAAAGTAATGCTGGTTCTCACTGCCTCCTGGAACTCTTTCAAATGCCCCAGACAATTTGGCCCTCTCTGCTTTCCTGCGGACTCCATCCTCAAAAGTACCTGTTTTCGCTTTCGTCAACCTCAGGAGCAAAAAAGACAAACGTCCAGGTTTTGCTGCCACAGCAAAGGTGCCAGCGGGGAAAAGTGATGCTGGTCCTCATTGCCTCCTGGAACCTCTTCAAATGCCACAGACAATTTGGCCCTCTCTGCTTTCCTGCGGACTCCATCCTCAAAAGCATCTGTTTTCGCTTTCGTAAACCTCAGGAGCAAAAAAGACAAACGTCCAGCTTTTGCTGCCACAGCAAAGGTGCCAGCGGGGAAAAGTAATGCTGGTTCTCACTGCCTCCTGGAACTCTTTCAAATGCCACAGACAATTTGGCCCTCTCTGCTTTCCTGCGGACTCCATCCTCAAAAGCACCCGTTTTCGCTTTCGGCAGCCTCCGGAGCAAAAAAGACAAACGTCCAGGTTTTGCTGCCACAGCAAAGGTGCCAGCGGGGAAAAGTAATGCTGGTTCTCACTGCCTCCTGGAACCCTTTCAAATGCCCCAGACAATTTGGCCCTCTCTGCTTTCCTGCGGACTCCATCCTCAAAAGCACCTGTTTTCGCTTTCGGCAGCCTCCAGAGCAAAAAAGACAAACGTCCAGGTTTTGCTGCCACAGCAAAGATGCCAGCGGCGAAAAGTAATGCTGGTTCTCACTGCCTCCTGGAACCTCTTCAAATGCCACAGACAATTTGGCCCTCTCTGCTTTCCTGCGGACTCCATCCTCAAAAGCACCTGTTTTCGCTTTCGGCACCCTCCAGAGCAAAAATGACAAACGACCAGCTTTTGCTGCCACAGCAAAGGTGCCAGCGGGGAAAAGTAATGCTGGTTCTCACTACCTCCTAGAACTCTTTCAAATGCCACAGACAATTTGGCCCTCTCTGCTTTCCTGCGGACTCCATCCTCAAAAGCACCTGTTTTCGCTTTCGGCAGCCTCCAGAGTAAAAATGACAAACGTCCAGCTTTTGCTGCCACAGCAAAGGTGCCAGCGGGGAAAAGTAATGCTGGTTCTCACTGCGTCCTGGAACCTCTTCAAATGCCACAGACAATTTGGCACTCTCTGCTTTCTTGCGGACTCCATCCTCAAAAGCACCTGTTTTCGCTTTCGGCAGCCTCCGGAGCAAAAAAGACAAACGTCCAGGTTTTGCTGCCACAGCAAAGGTGCCAGCGGGCAAAAGTAATGCTGGTTCTCACTGCCTCCTGGAACCCTTTCAAATGCCCCAGACAATTTGGCCCTCTCTGCTTTCCTGCGGACTCCATCCTCAAAAGCACCTGTTTTCGCTTTCAGCATCCTCAGGAGCAAAAAAGACAAACGTCCAGCTTTTGCTGCCACAGCAAAGGTGCCAGCGGGCAAAAGTAATGCTGGTTCTCACTGCGTCCTGGAACCTCTTCAAATGCCACAGACAATTTGGCCCTCTCTGCTTTCCTGCGGACTCCATCCTCAAAAGCACCTGTTTTCGCTTTCGGCACCCTACAGAGCAAAAAAGACAAACGTCCAGCTTTTGCTGCCACAGCAAAGGTGACAACAGGCAAAAGTAATGCTGGTTCTCACTGCCTCCTGGAACCCTTTCAAATGCCCCAGACTATTTGGCCCTCTCTGCTTTCCTGCGGACTCCATCCTCAAAAGCACCTGTTTTCGCTTTCGGCAGCCTCCAGAGCAAAAAAGACAAACGTCCAGGTTTTGCTGCCACAGCAAAGGTGCCAGCGGGGAAAAGTAATGCTGGTTCTCACTGCCTCCTGGAACTCTTTCAAATGCCCCAGACAATTTGGCCCTCTCTGCTTTCCTGCGGACTCCATCCTCAAAAGTACCTGTTTTCGCTTTCGTCAACCTCAGGAGCAAAAAAGACAAACGTCCAGGTTTTGCTGCCACAGCAAAGGTGCCAGCGGGGAAAAGTGATGCTGGTCCTCATTGCCTCCTGGAACCTCTTCAAATGCCACAGACAATTTGGCCCTCTCTGCTTTCCTGCGGACTCCATCCTCAAAAGCATCTGTTTTCGCTTTCGTAAACCTCAGGAGCAAAAAAGACAAACGTCCAGCTTTTGCTGCCACAGCAAAGGTGCCAGCGGGGAAAAGTAATGCTGGTTCTCACTGCCTCCTGGAACTCTTTCAAATGCCACAGACAATTTGGCCCTCTCTGCTTTCCTGCGGACTCCATCCTCAAAAGCACCCGTTTTCGCTTTCGGCAGCCTCCGGAGCAAAAAAGACAAACGTCCAGGTTTTGCTGCCACAGCAAAGGTGCCAGCGGGGAAAAGTAATGCTGGTTCTCACTGCCTCCTGGAACCCTTTCAAATGCCCCAGACAATTTGGCCCTCTCTGCTTTCCTGCGGACTCCATCCTCAAAAGCACCTGTTTTCGCTTTCGGCAGCCTCCAGAGCAAAAAAGACAAACGTCCAGGTTTTGCTGCCACAGCAAAGATGCCAGCGGCGAAAAGTAATGCTGGTTCTCACTGCCTCCTGGAACCTCTTCAAATGCCACAGACAATTTGGCCCTCTCTGCTTTCCTGCGGACTCCATCCTCAAAAGCACCTGTTTTCGCTTTCGGCACCCTCCAGAGCAAAAATGACAAACGACCAGCTTTTGCTGCCACAGCAAAGGTGCCAGCGGGGAAAAGTAATGCTGGTTCTCACTACCTCCTAGAACTCTTTCAAATGCCACAGACAATTTGGCCCTCTCTGCTTTCCTGCGGACTCCATCCTCAAAAGCACCTGTTTTCGCTTTCGGCAGCCTCCAGAGTAAAAATGACAAACGTCCAGCTTTTGCTGCCACAGCAAAGATGCCAGCGGGGAAAAGTAATGCTGGTTCTCACTGCGTCCTGGAACCTCTTCAAATGCCACAGACAATTTGGCACTCTCTGCTTTCCTGCGGACTCCATCCTCAAAAGCACCTGTTTTTGCTTTCGGCAACCTCAGGAGCAAAAAAGACAAACGTCCAGGTTTTGCTGCCACAGCAAAGGTGCCAGCGGGGAAAAGTAATGCTGGTTCTCACTGCCTAATGGAACCCTTTCAAATGCCCCAGACTATTTGGCACTCTCTGCTTTCCTGCGGACTCCATCCTCAAAAGCACCTGTTTTCGCTTTCGGCAGCCTCCGGAGCAAAAAAGACAAACGTCCAGGTTTTGCTGCCACAGCAAAGATGCCAGCGGGGAAAAGTAATGCTGGTTCTCACTGCGTCCTGGAACCTCTTCAAATGCCACAGACAATTTGGCCCTCTCTGCTTTCCTGCGGACTCCATCCTCAAAAGCACCTGTTTTCGCTTTCGGCAACCTCCGAGCAAAAAAGACAAACGTCCAGGTTTTGCTGCCACAGCAAAGGTGCCAGCCGGGAAAAGTAATGCTGCTTCTCACTGCCTCCTGGAACCCTTTCAAATGCCCCAGATTATTTGGCCCTCTCTGCTTTCCTGCGGACTCCATCCTCAAAAGCACCTGTTTTCGCTTTCGGCAACCTCCGAGCAAAAAAGACAAACGTCCAGCTTTTGCTGCCACAGCAAAGGTGCCAGCTGGGAAAAGTAATGCTGGTTCTCACTACCTCCTAGAACTCTTTCAAATGCCACAGACAATTTGGCCCTCTCTGCTTTCCTGCGGACTCCATCCTCAAAAGCACCTGTTTTCGCTTTCGGCAGCCTCCAGAGCAAAAAAGACAAACGTCCAGGTTTTGCTGCCACAGCAAAGGTGCCAGCGGGGAAAAGTAATGCTGGTTCTCACTGCGTCCTGGGACCTCTTCAAATGCCACAGACAATTTGGCCCTCTCTGCTTTCCTGCGGACTCCATCCTCAAAAGCACCTGTTTTCGCTTTCGGCAACCTCCGGAGCAAAAAAGACAAACGTCCAGGTTTTGCTGCCACAGCAAAGGTGCCAGCCGGGAAAAGTAATGCTGGTTCTCACTGCCTCCTGGAACCCTTTCAAATGCCCCAGACTATTTGGCCCTCTCTGCTTTCCTGCGGACTCCATCATCAAAAGCACCTTTTTTCGCTTTCGGCATCCTCAGGAGCAAAAAAGACAAACGTCCAGCTTTTGCTGCCACAGCAAAGGTGCCAGCGGGCAAAAGTAATGCTGGTTCTCACTGCCTCCTGGAACCCTTTCAAATGCCCCAGACTATTTGGCTCTCTCTGCTTTCCTGCGGACTCCATCCTCAAAAGCACCTGTTTTCGCTTTCGGCATCCTCAGGAGCAAAAAAGACAAACGTCCAGCTTTTGCTGCCACAGCAAAGGTGCCAGCGGGGAAAAGTAATGCTGGTTCTCACTGCCTCCTGGAACCCTTTCAAATGCCCCAGACTATTTGGCCCTCTCTGCTTTCCTGCGGACTCCATCCTCAAAAGCACCTGTTTTCGCTTTCGGCATCCTCAGGAGCAAAAAAGACAAACGTCCAGCTTTTGCTGCCACAGCAGAGGTGCCAGCGGGGAAAAGTAATGCTGGTTCTCACTGCCTCCTGGAACCCTTTCAAATGCCCCAGACAATTTGGCCCTCTCTGCTTTCCTTCGGACTCCATCCTCAAAAGCACCTGTTTTCGCTTTCGACAGCCTCCGGAGCAAAAAAGACAAACGTCCAGGTTTTGCTGCCACAGCAAAGGTGCCAGCCGGGAAAAGTAATGCTGGTTCTCACTGCCTCCTGGAACCTCTTCAAATGCCACAGACAATTTGGCCCTCTCTGCTTTCCTGCGGACTCCATCCTCAAAAGCACCTGTTTTCGCTTTCGGCAGCCTCCAGAGCAAAAAAGACAAACGTCCAGGTTTAGCTGCCACAGCAAAGATGCCAGCGGCGAAAAGTAATGCTGGTTCTCACTGCCTCCTACAACCTCTTCAAATGCCACAGACAATTTGGCACTCTCTGCTTTCCTGGGGACTCCATCCTCAAAAGCACCTGTTTTCGCTTTCGGCAACCTCAGGAGCAAAAAAGACAAACGTCCAGGTTTTGCTGCCACAGCAAAGGTGCCAGCGGGGAAAAGTAATGCTGGTTCTCACTGCCTCCTGGAACCCTTTCAAATGCCCCAGACTATTTGGCCCTCTCTGCTTTCCTGCGGACTCCATCCTCAAAAGCACCTGTTTTCGCTTTCGGCATCCTCAGGAGCAAAAAAGACAAACGTCCAGCTTTTGCTGCCACAGCAAAGGTGCCAACGGGGAAAAGTAATGCTGGTTCTCACTGCCTCCTGGAACTCTTTCAAATGCCCCAGACTATTTGGCCCTCTCTGCTTTCCTGCGGACTCCATCCTCAAAAGCACCTGTTTTCGCTTTCGGCAGCCTCCAGAGCAAAAAAGACAAACGTCCAGCTTTTGCTGCCACAGCAAAGGTGCCAGCGGGGAAAAGTAATGCTGGTTCTCACTACCTCCTAGAATTCTTTCAAATGCCACAGACAATTTGGCCCTCTCTGCTTTCTTGCGGACTCCATCCTCAAAAGCACCTGTTTTCGCTTTCGGCAGCCTCCGGAGCAAAAAAGACAAACGTCCAGGTTTTGCTGCCACAGCAAAGGTGCCAGCGGGCAAAAGTAATGCTGGTTCTCACTGCCTCCTGGAACCCTTTCAAATGCCCCAGACAATTTGGCCCTCTCTGCTTTCCTGCGGACTCCATCCTCAAAAGCACCTGTTTTCGCTTTCAGCATCCTCAGGAGCAAAAAAGACAAACGTCCAGCTTTTGCTGCCACAGCAAAGGTGCCAGCGGGCAAAAGTAATGCTGGTTCTCACTGCGTCCTGGAACCTCTTCAAATGCCACAGACAATTTGGCCCTCTCTGCTTTCCTGCGGACTCCATCCTCAAAAGCACCTGTTTTCGCTTTCGGCACCCTACAGAGCAAAAAAGACAAACGTCCAGCTTTTGCTGCCACAGCAAAGGTGACAACAGGCAAAAGTAATGCTGGTTCTCACTGCCTCCTGGAACCCTTTCAAATGCCCCAGACTATTTGGCCCTCTCTGCTTTCCTGCGGACTCCATCCTCAAAAGCACCTGTTTTCGCTTTCGGCAGCCTCCAGAGCAAAAAAGACAAACGTCCAGGTTTTGCTGCCACAGCAAAGGTGCCAGCGGGGAAAAGTAATGCTGGTTCTCACTGCCTCCTGGAACTCTTTCAAATGCCCCAGACAATTTGGCCCTCTCTGCTTTCCTGCGGACTCCATCCTCAAAAGTACCTGTTTTCGCTTTCGTCAACCTCAGGAGCAAAAAAGACAAACGTCCAGGTTTTGCTGCCACAGCAAAGGTGCCAGCGGGGAAAAGTGATGCTGGTCCTCATTGCCTCCTGGAACCTCTTCAAATGCCACAGACAATTTGGCCCTCTCTGCTTTCCTGCGGACTCCATCCTCAAAAGCATCTGTTTTCGCTTTCGGCATCCTCCAGAGCAAAAAAGCCAAACGTCCAGCTTTTGCTGCCACAGCAAAGGTGCCAGCGGGGAAAAGTAATGCTGGTTCTCACTGCCTCCTGGAACTCTTTCAAATGCCACAGACAATTTGGCCCTCTCTGCTTTCCTGCGGACTCCATCCTCAAAAGCACCTGTTTTCGCTTTCGGCAGCCTCCGGAGCAAAAAAGACAAACGTCCAGGTTTTGCTGCCACAGCAAAGGTGCCAGCGGGGAAAAGTAATGCTGGTTCTCACTGCCTCCTGGAACCCTTTCAAATGCCCCAGACAATTTGGCCCTCTCTGCTTTCCTGCGGACTCCATCCTCAAAAGCACCTGTTTTCACTTTCGGAAACCTCAGGAGCAAAAAAGACAAACGTCCAGCTTTTGCTGCCACAGCAAAGGTGCCAGCGGGCAAAAGTAATGCTGGTTCTCACTGCCTCCTGGAACCCTTTCAAATGCCCCAGACTATTTGGCCCTCTCTGCTTTCCTGCGGACTCCATCCTCAAAAGCACCTGTTTTCGTTTTCGGCAGCCTCCGGAGCAAAAAAGACAAACGTCCAGGTTTTGCTGCCACAGCAAAGGTGCCAGCCGGGAAAAGTGGTGCTGGTTCTCACTGCCTCCTGGAACTCTTTCAAATGACCCAGACAATTTGGCCCTCTCTGCTTTCCTGCCGACTCCATCCTCAAAAGCACCTGTTTTCGCTTTCGGCATCCTCAGGAGCAAAAAAGACAAACGTCCAGGTTTTGCTGCCACAGCAAAGGTGCCAGCGGGGAAAAGTAATGCTGGTTCTCACTGCCTCCTGGAACCCTGTCAAATGCCCCAGACAATTTGGCCCTCTCTACTTTCCTGCGGACTCCATCCTCAAAAGCACCTTTTTTCGCTTTCGGCAGCCTCCAGAGCAAAAAAGACAAACGTCCAGCTTTTGCTGCCACAGCAAAGGTGCCAGCGGGGAAAAGTAATGCTGGTTCTCACTACCTCCTAGAACTCTTTCAAATGCCCTAGACAATTTGGCCCTCTCTGCTTTCCTGCGGACTCCATCCTCAAAAGTACCTGTTTTCGCTTTCGTCAACCTCAGGAGCAAAAAAGACAAACGTTCAGGTTTTGCTGCCACAGCAAATGTGCCAGCGGGGAAAAGTTATGCTGGTCCTCATTGCCTCCTGGAACCTCTTCAAATGCCCCAGACAATTTGGCCCTCTCTGCTTTCCTGCGGACTCCATCCTCAAAAGCACCTGTTTTCGCTTTCGGCATCCTCAGGAGCAAAAAAGACAAACGTCCAGCTTTTGCTGCCACAGCAAAGGTGCCAGCCGGGAAAAGTAATGCTGGTTCTCACTGCCTCCTGGAACCCTTTCAAATGCCCCAGACAATTTGGCCCTCTCTGCTTTCCTGCGGACTCCATCCTCAAAAGCACCTGTTTTCGCTTTCGGCACCCTCCAGAGCAAAAAAGACAAACGTCCAGCTTTTGCTGCCACAGCAAAGGTGCCAGCGGGGAAAAGTAATGCTGGTTCTCACTGCCTCCTGGAACTCTTTCAAATGCCACAGACAATTTGGCCCTCTCTGCTTTCCTGCGGACTCCATCCTCAAAAGCACCTGTTTTCGCTTTCGGCAGCCTCCGGAGCAAAAAAGACAAACGTCCAGGTTTTGCTGCCACAGCAAAGGTGCCAGCGGGGAAAAGTAATGCTGGTTCTCACTGCCTCCTGGAACCCTTTCAAATGCCCCAGACAATTTGGCCCTCTCTGCTTTCCTGCGGACTCCATCCTCAAAAGCACCTGTTTTCGCTTTCGGCACCCTCCAGAGCAAAAAAGACAAACGTCCAGGTTTTGCTGCCACAGCAAAGGTGCCAGCGGGGAAAAGTAATGCTGGTTCTCACTGCCTCCTGGAACCCTTTCAAATGCCCCAGACAATTTGGCCCTCTCTGCTTTCCTGCGGACTCCATCCTCAAAAGCACCTGTTTTCGCTTTCGGCATCCTCAGGAGCAAAAAAGACAAACGTCCAGCTTTTGCTGCCACAGCAAAGGTGCCAGCGGGGAAAAGTAATGCTGGTTCTCACTGCCTCCTGGAACTCTTTCAAATGCCCCAGACTATTTGGCCCTCTCTGCTTTCCTGCGGACTCCATCCTCAAAAGCACCTGTTTTCGCTTTCGGCAGCCTCCAGAGCAAAAAAGACAAACGTCCAGCTTTTGCTGCCACAGCAAAGGTGCCAGCGGGGAAAAGTAATGCTGGTTCTCACTACCTCCTAGAATTCTTTCAAATGCCACAGACAATTTGGCCCTCTCTGCTTTCTTGCGGACTCCATCCTCAAAAGCACCTGTTTTCGCTTTCGGCAGCCTCCGGAGCAAAAAAGACAAACGTCCAGGTTTTGCTGCCACAGCAAAGGTGCCAGCGGGCAAAAGTAATGCTGGTTCTCACTGCCTCCTGGAACCCTTTCAAATGCCCCAGACAATTTGGCCCTCTCTGCTTTCCTGCGGACTCCATCCTCAAAAGCACCTGTTTTCGCTTTCAGCATCCTCAGGAGCAAAAAAGACAAACGTCCAGCTTTTGCTGCCACAGCAAAGGTGCCAGCGGGCAAAAGTAATGCTGGTTCTCACTGCGTCCTGGAACCTCTTCAAATGCCACAGACAATTTGGCCCTCTCTGCTTTCCTGCGGACTCCATCCTCAAAAGCACCTGTTTTCGCTTTCGGCACCCTACAGAGCAAAAAAGACAAACATCCAGCTTTTGCTGCCACAGCAAAGGTGACAACAGGCAAAAGTAATGCTGGTTCTCACTGCCTCCTGGAACCCTTTCAAATGCCCCAGACTATTTGGCCCTCTCTGCTTTCCTGCGGACTCCATCCTCAAAAGCACCTGTTTTCGCTTTCGGCAACCTCCGGAGCAAAAAAGACAAACGTCCAGGTTTTGCTGCCACAGCAAAGGTGCCAGCGGGGAAAAGTAATGCTGGTTCTCACTGCCTCCTGGAACTCTTTCAAATGCCCCAGACAATTTGGCCCTCTCTGCTTTCCTGCGGACTCCATCCTCAAAAGTACCTGTTTTCGCTTTCGTCAACCTCAGGAGCAAAAAAGACAAACGTCCAGGTTTTGCTGCCACAGCAAAGGTGCCAGCGGGGAAAAGTGATGCTGGTCCTCATTGCCTCCTGGAACCTCTTCAAATGCCACAGACAATTTGGCCCTCTCTGCTTTCCTGCGGACTCCATCCTCAAAAGCATCTGTTTTCGCTTTCGGAAACCTCAGGAGCAAAAAAGACAAACGTCCAGGTTTTGCTGCCACAGCAAAGGTGCCAGCCGGGAAAAGTAATGCTGGTTCTCACTGCCTCCTGGAACCCTTTCAAATGCCCCAGACAATTTGGCCCTCTCTGCTTTCCTGCGGACTCCATCCTCAAAAGCACCTGTTTTCGTTTTCGGCAGCCTCCGGAGCAAAAAAGACAAACGTCCAGCTTTTGCTGCACAGCAAAGGTGCCAGCCGGGAAAAGTAATGCTGGTTCTCACTGCCTCCTGGAACTCTTTCAAATGCCCCAGACAATTTGGCCCTCTCTGCTTTCCTGCGGACTCCATCCTCAAAAGCACCTGTTTTCACTTTCGGAAACCTCAGGAGCAAAAAAGACAAACGTCCAGCTTTTGCTGCCACAGCAAAGGTGCCAGCGGGCAAAAGTAATGCTGGTTCTCACTGCCTCCTGGAACCCTTTCAAATGCCCCAGACAATTTGGCCCTCTCTGCTTTCCTGCGGACTCCATCCTCAAAAGCACCTGTTTTCGTTTTCGGCAGCCTCCGGAGCAAAAAAGACAAACGTCCAGCTTTTGCTGCCACAGCAAAGGTGCCAGCCAGGAAAAGTAATGCTGGTTCTCACTGCCTCCTGGAACTCTTTCAAATGCCCCAGACAATTTGGCCCTCTCTGCTTTCCTGCGGACTCCATCCTCAAAAGCACCTGTTTTCGCTTTCAGCATCCTCAGGAGCAAAAAAGACAAACGTCCAGCTTTTGCTGCCACAGCAAAGGTGCCAGCGGGGAAAAGTAATGCTGGTTCTCACTACCTCCTAGAACTCTTTCAAATGCCACAGACAATTTGGCCCTCTCTGCTTTCCTGCGGACTCCATCCTCAAAAGCACCTGTTTTCGCTTTCGGCAGCCTCCGGAGCAAAAAAGACAAACGTCCAGCTTTTGCTGCCACAGCAAAGGTGCCAGCGGGGAAAAGTAATGCTGGTTCTCACTGCGTCCTGGAACCTCTTCAAATGCCACAGACAATTTGGCCCTCTCTGCTTTCCTGCTGACTCCATCCTCAAAAGCACCTGTTTTCGCTTTCGGCACCCTACAGAGCAAAAAAGACAAACGTCCAGCTTTTGCTGCCACAGCAAAGGTGCCAGCGGGCAAAAGTAATGCTGGTTCTCACTGCCTCCTGGAACCCTTTCAAATGCCCCAGACAATTTGGCCCTCTCTGCTTTCCTGCGGACTCCATCCTCAAAAGCACCTGTTTTTGCTTTCGGCACCCTCCAGAGCAAAAAAGACAAACGTCCAGCTTTTGCTGCCACAGCAAAGGTGCCAGCGGGGAAAAGTAATGCTGGTCCTCATTGCCTCCTGGAACCTCTTCAAATGCCACAGACAATTTGGCCCTCTCTGCTTTCCTGCGGACTCCATCCTCAAAAGCACCTGTTTTCGCTTTCGGCAACCTCAGGAGCAAAAAAGACAAACGTCCAGCTTTTGCTGCCACAGCAAAGGTGCCAGCGGGCAAAAGTAATGCTGGTTCTCACTGCCTCCTGGAACCCTTTCAAATGCCCCAGACAATTTGGCCCTCTCTGCTTTCCTGCGGACTCCATCCTCAAAAGCACCTGTTTTCGTTTTCGGCAGCCTCCGGAGCAAAAAAGACAAACGTCCAGGTTTTGCTGCCACAGCAAAGGTGCCAGCCGGGAAAAGTGGTGCTGGTTCTCACTGCCTCCTGGAACTCTTTCAAATGCCCCAGACAATTTGGCCCTCTCTGCTTTCCTGCCGACTCCATCCTCAAAAGCACCTGTTTTCGCTTTCGGCATCCTCAGGAGCAAAAAAGACAAACGTCCAGGTTTTGCTGCCACAGCAAAGGTGCCAGTGGGGAAAAGTAATGCTGGTTCTCACTGCCTCCTGGAACCCTGTCAAATGCCCCAGACAATTTGGCCCTCTATACTTTCCTGCGGACTCCATCCTCAAAAGCACCTTTTTTCGCTTTCGGCAGCCTCCAGAGCAAAAAAGACAAACGTCCAGCTTTTGCTGCCACAGCAAAGGTGCCAGCGGGGAAAAGTAATGCTGGTTCTCACTACCTCCTAGAACTCTTTCAAATGCCCTAGACAATTTGGCCCTCTCTGCTTTCCTGCGGACTCCATCCTCAAAAGTACCTGTTTTCGCTTTCGTCAACCTCAGAAGCAAAAAAGACAAACGTTCAGGTTTTGCTGCCACAGCAAATGTGCCAGCGGGGAAAAGTTATGCTGGTCCTCATTGCCTCCTGGAACCTCTTCAAATGCCCCAGACAATTTGGCCCTCTCTGCTTTCCTGCGGACTCCATCCTCAAAAGCACCTGTTTTCGCTTTCGGCATCCTCAGGAGCAAAAAAGACAAACGTCCAGCTTTTGCTGCCACAGCAAAGGTGCCAGCCGGGAAAAGTAATGCTGGTTCTCACTGCCTCCTGGAACCCTTTCAAATGCCCCAGACAATTTGGCCCTCTCTGCTTTCCTGCGGACTCCATCCTCAAAAGCACCTGTTTTCGCTTTCGGCACCCTCCAGAGCAAAAAAGACAAACGTCCAGCTTTTGCTGCCACAGCAAAGGTGCCAGCGGGGAAAAGTAATGCTGGTTCTCACTGCCTCCTGGAACTCTTTCAAATGCCACAGACAATTTGGCCCTCTCTGCTTTCCTGCGGACTCCATCCTCAAAAGCACCTGTTTTCGCTTTCGGCAGCCTCCGGAGCAAAAAAGACAAACGTCCAGGTTTTGCTGCCACAGCAAAGGTGCCAGCGGGGAAAAGTAATGCTGGTTCTCACTGCCTCCTGGAACCTCTTCAAATGCCACAGACAATTTGGCCCTCTCTGCTTTCCTGCGGACTCCATCCTCAAAAGCACCTGTTTTCGCTTTCGGCACCCTCCAGAGCAAAAAAGACAAACGTCCAGGTTTTGCTGCCACAGCAAAGATGCCAGCGGGGAAAAGTAATGCTGGTTCTCACTGCGTCCTGGAACCTCTTCAAATGCCACAGACAATTTGGCCCTCTCTGCTTTCCTGCGGACTCCATCCTCAAAAGCACCTGTTTTCGCTTTCGGCATCCTCAGGAGCAAAAAAGACAAACGCCCAGCTTTTGCTGCCACAGCAAAGGTGACAACGGGCAAAAGTAATGCTGGTTCTCACTGCCTCCTGGAACCCTTTCAAATGCCCCAGACAATTTGGCCCTCTCTGCTTTCCTGCGGACTCCATCCTCAAAAGCACCTGTTTTCGCTTTCGGCATCCTCAGGAGCAAAAAAGACAAACGTCCAGCTTTTGCTGCCACAGCAAAGGTGCCAGCGGGGAAAAGTAATGCTGGTTCTCACTACCTCCTAGAATTCTTTCAAATGCCCCAGACAATTTGGCCCTCTCTGCTTTCCTGCGGACTCCATCCTCAAAAGCACCTGTTTTCGCTTTCGGCAGCCTCCGGAGCAAAAATACAAACGTCCAGCTTTTGCTGCCACAGCAAAGGTGCCAGCGGGGAAAAGTAATGCTGGTTCTCACTACCTCCTAGAACTCTTTCAAATGCCCCAGACAATTTGGCCCTCTCTGCTTTCCTGCGGACTCCATCCTCAAAAGTACCTGTTTTCGCTTTCGGCAACCTCAGGAGCAAAAAAGACAAACGTCCAGGTTTTGCTGCCACAGCAAATGTGCCAGCGGGGAAAAGTAATGCTGGTCCTCATTGCCTCCTGGAACCTCTTCAAATGCCCCAGACAATTTGGCCCTCTCTGCTTTCCTGCGGACTCCATCCTCAAAAGCACCTGTTTTCGCTTTCGGCAACCTCCGGAGCAAAAAAGACAAACGTCCAGCTTTTGCTGCCACAGCAAAGGTGCCAGCGGGCAAAAGTAATGCTGGTTCTCACTGCCTCCTGGAACCCTTTCAAATGCCCCAGACAATTTGGCCCTCTCTGCTTTCCTGCGGACTCCATCCTCAAAAGCACCTGTTTTTGCTTTCGGCACCCTCCAGAGCAAAAAAGACAAACGTCCAGCTTTTGCTGCCACAGCAAAGGTGCCAGCGGGGAAAAGTAATGCTGGTCCTCATTGCCTCCTGGAACCTCTTCAAATGCCACAGACAATTTGGCCCTCTCTGCTTTCCTGCGGACTCCATCCTCAAAAGCACCTGTTTTCGCTTTCGGCAACCTCAGAAGCAAAAAAGACAAACGTCCAGCTTTTGCTGCCACAGCAAAGGTGCCAGCGGGCAAAAGTAATGCTGGTTCTCACTGCCTCCTGGAACCCTTTCAAATGCCCCAGACAATTTGGCCCTCTCTGCTTTCCTGCGGACTCCATCCTCAAAAGCACCTGTTTTCGTTTTCCGCAGCCTCCGGAGCAAAAAAGACAAACGTCCAGGTTTTGCTGCCACAGCAAAGGTGCCAGCCGGGAAAAGTGGTGCTGGTTCTCACTGCCTCCTGGAACTCTTTCAAATGCCCCAGACAATTTGGCCCTCTCTGCTTTCCTGCCGACTCCATCCTCAAAAGCACCTGTTTTCGCTTTCGGCATCCTCAGGAGCAAAAAAGACAAACGTCCAGGTTTTGCTGCCACAGCAAAAGTGCCAGCGGGGAAAAGTAATGCTGGTTCTCACTGCCTCCTGGAACCCTGTCAAATGCCCCAGACAATTTGGCCCTCTCTACTTTCCTGCGGACTCCATCCTCAAAAGCACCTTTTTTCGCTTTCGGCAGCCTCCAGAGCAAAAAAGACAAACGTCCAGCTTTTGCTGCCACAGCAAAGGTGCCAGCGGGGAAAAGTAATGCTGGTTCTCACTACCTCCTAGAACTCTTTCAAATGCCCTAGACAATTTGGCCCTCTCTGCTTTCCTGCGGACTCCATCCTCAAAAGCACCTGTTTTCGCTTTCGGCATCCTCAGGAGCAAAAAAGACAAACGTCCAGCTTTTGCTGCCACAGCAAAGGTGCCAGCCGGGAAAAGTAATGCTGGTTCTCACTGCCTCCTGGAACCCTTTCAAATGCCCCAGACAATTTGGCCCTCTCTGCTTTCCTGCGGACTCCATCCTCAAAAGCACCTGTTTTCGCTTTCGGCACCCTCCAGAGCAAAAAAGACAAACGTCCAGCTTTTGCTGCCACAGCAAAGGTGCCAGCGGGGAAAAGTAATGCTGGTTCTCACTGCCTCCTGGAACTCTTTCAAATGCCACAGACAATTTGGCCCTCTCTGCTTTCCTGCGGACTCCATCCTCAAAAGCACCTGTTTTCGCTTTCGGCAGCCTCCGGAGCAAAAAAGACAAACGTCCAGGTTTTGCTGCCACAGCAAAGGTGCCAGCGGGGAAAAGTAATGCTGGTTCTCACTGCCTCCTGGAAGCTCTTCAAATGCCACAGACAATTTGGCCCTCTCTGCTTTCCTGCGGACTCCATCCTCAAAAGCACCTGTTTTCGCTTTCGGCACCCTCCAGAGCAAAAAAGACAAACGTCCAGGTTTTGCTGCCACAGCAAAGATGCCAGCGGGGAAAAGTAATGCTGGTTCTCACTGCCTCCTGGAACCCTTTCAAATGCCACAGACAATTTGGCCCTCTCTGCTTTCCTGCGGACTCCATCCTCAAAAGCACCTGTTTTCGCTTTCGGCATCCTCAGGAGCAAAAAAGACAAACGTCCAGCTTTTGCTGCCACAGCAAAGGTGCCAGCGGGGAAAAGTAATGCTGGTTCTCACTGCCTCCTGGAACCCTTTCAAATGCCCCAGACAATTTGGCCCTCTCTGCTTTCCTGCGGACTGCATCCTCAAAAGCACCTGTTTTCGCTTTCGGCAGCCTCCGGAGCAAAAAAGACAAACGTCCAGCTTTTGCTGCCACAGCAAAGGTGCCAGCGGGGAAAAGTAATGCTGGTTCTCACTACCTCCTAGAACTCTTTCAAATGCCCCAGACAATTTGGCCCTCTCTGCTTTCCTGCGGACTCCATCCTCAAAAGTACCTGTTTTCGCTTTCGGCAACCTCAGGAGCAAAAAAGACAAACGTCCAGGTTTTGCTGCCACAGCAAATGTGCCAGCGGGGAAAAGTAATGCTGGTCCTCATTGCCTCCTGGAACCTCTTCAAATGCCACAGACAATTTGGCCCTCTCTGCTTTCCTGCGGACTCCATCCTCAAAAGCACCTGTTTTCGCTTTCGGCAACCTCAGGAGCAAAAAAGACAAACGTCCAGGTTTTGCTGCCACAGCAAAGGTGCCAGCGGGGAAAAGTAATGCTGGTTCTCACTGCCTCCTGGAACCCTTTCAAATGCCCCAGACAATTTGGCCCTCTCTGCTTTCCTGCGGACTCCATCCTCAAAAGCACCTGTTTTCGCTTTCGGCACCCTCCAGAGCAAAAAAGACAAACGTCCAGCTTTTGCTGCCACAGCAAAGGTGCCAGCGGGGAAAAGTAATGCTGGTTCTCATTACCTCCTAGAACTCTTTCAAATGCCACAGACAATTTGGCCCTCTCTGCTTTCCTGCGGACTCCATCCTCAAAAGCACCTGTTTTCGCTTTCGGCAGCCTCGGGAGCAAAAAAGACAAACGTCCAGGTTTTGCTGCCACAGCAAAGGTGCCAGCGGGGAAAAGTAATGCTGGTTCTCACTGCGTCCTGGAACCTCTTCAAATGCCACAGACAATTTGGCCCTCTCTGCTTTCCTGCGGACTCCATCCTCAAAAGCACCTGTTTTTGCTTTCGGCACCCTCCAGAGCAAAAAACACAAACGTCCAGGTTTTGCTGCCACAGCAAAGATGCCAGCGGGGAAAAGTAATGCTGGTTCTCACTGCGTCCTGGAACCTCTTCAAATGCCACAGACAATTTGGCACTCTCTGCTTTCCTGCGGACTCCATCCTCAAAAGCACCTGTTTTCGCTTTCGGCATCCTCAGGAGCAAAAAAGACAAACGCCCAGCTTTTGCTGCCACAGCAAAGGTGACAACGGGCAAAAGTAATGCTGGTTCTCACTGCCTCCTGGAACCCTTTCAAATGCCCCAGACAATTTGGCCCTCTCTGCTTTCCTGCGGACTCCATCCTCAAAAGCACCTGTTTTCGCTTTCGGCATCCTCAGGAGCAAAAAAGACAAACGTCCAGCTTTTGCTGCCACAGCAGAGGTGCCAGTGAGGAAAAGTAATGCTGGTTCTCACTGCCTCCTGGAACCCTTTCAAATGCCCCAGACAATTTGGCCCTCTCTGCTTTCCTGCGGACTCCATCCTCAAAAGCACCTGTTTTCGCTTTCGGCAGCCTCCGGAGCAAAAAAGACAAACGTCCAGCTTTTGCTGCCACAGCAAAGGTGCCAGCAGGGAAAAGTAATGCTGGTTCTCACTGCCTCCTGGAACTCTTTCAAATGCCCCAGACAATTTGGCCCTCTCTGCTTTCCTGCGGACTCCATCCTCAAAAGTACCTGTTTTCGCTTTCGTCAACCTGAGGAGCAAAAAAGACAAACGTCCAGGTTTTGCTGCCACAGCAAATGTGCCAGCGGGGAAAAGTTATGCTGGTCCTCATTGCCTCCTGGAACCTCTTCAAATGCCCCAGACTATTTGGCCCTCTCTGCTTTCCTGCGGACTCCATCCTCAAAAGCACCTGTTTTCGCTTTCGGCACCCTCCAGAGCAAAAAAGACAAACGTCCAGCTTTTGCTGCCACAGCAAAGGTGCCAGCGGGCAAAAGTAATGCTGGTTCTCACTACCTCCTAGAACTCTTTCAAATGCCACAGACAATTTGGCCCTCTCTGCTTTCCTGCGGACTCCATCCTCAAAAGCACCTGTTTTTGCTTTCCCAGCCTCCAGAGCAAAAAAGACAAACGTCCAGGTTTTGCTGCCACAGCAAATGTGCCAGCGGGGAAAAGTTATGCTGGTCCTCATTGCCTCCTGGAACCTCTTCAAATGCCACAGACAATTTGGCCCTCTCTGCTTTCCTGCGGACTCCATCCTCAAAAGTACCTGTTTTCGCTTTCGGCAACCTCAGGAGCAAAAAAGACAAACGTCCAGGTTTTGCTGCCACAGCAAATGTGCCAGCGGGGAAAAGTAATGCTGGTCCTCATTGCCTCCTGGAACCTCTTCAAATGCCACAGACAATTTGGCCCTCTCTGCTTTCCTGCGGACTCCATCCTCAAAAGCACCTTTTTTCGCTTTCGGCAACCTCAGGAGCAAAAAAGACAAACGTCCAGGTTTTGCTGCCACAGCAAAGGTGCCAGCGGGGAAAAGTAATGCTGGTTCTCATTACCTCCTAGAACTCTTTCAAATGCCACAGACAATTTGGCCCTCTCTGCTTTCCTGCGGACTCCATCCTCAAAAGCACCTGTTTTCGCTTTCGGCAGCCTCGGGAGCAAAAAAGACAAACGTCCAGCTTTTGCTGCCACAGCAAAGGTGCCAGCGGGGAAAAGTAATGCTGGTTCTCACTGCGTCCTGGAACCTCTTCAAATGCCACAGACAATTTGGCCCTCTCTGCTTTCCTGCGGACTCCATCCTCAAAAGCACCTGTTTTTGCTTTCGGCACCCTCCAGAGCAAAAAACACAAACGTCCAGGTTTTGCTGCCACAGCAAAGATGCCAGCGGGGAAAAGTAATGCTGGTTCTCACTGCGTCCTGGAACCTCTTCAAATGCCACAGACAATTTGGCACTCTCTGCTTTCCTGCGGACTCCATCCTCAAAAGCACCTGTTTTCGCTTTCGGCATCCTCAGGAGCAAAAAAGACAAACGCCCAGCTTTTGCTGCCACAGCAAAGGTGACAACGGGCAAAAGTAATGCTGGTTCTCACTGCCTCCTGGAACCCTTTCAAATGCCCCAGACAATTTGGCCCTCTCTGCTTTCCTGCGGACTCCATCCTCAAAAGCACCTGTTTTCGCTTTCGGCATTCTCAGGAGCAAAAAAGACAAACGTCCAGCTTTTGCTGCCACAGCAGAGGTGCCAGTGAGGAAAAGTAATGCTGGTTCTCACTGCCTCCTGGAACCCTTTCAAATGCCCCAGACTATTTGGCCCTCTCTGCTTTCCTGCGGACTCCATCCTCAAAAGCACCTGTTTTCGCTTTCGGCAACCTCAGGAGCAAAAAAGACAAACGTCCAGCTTTTGCTGCCACAGCAAAGGTGCCAGCGGGGAAAAGTAATGCTGGTTCTCACTGCCTCCTGGAACTCTTTCAAATGCCCCAGACAATTTGGCCCTCTCTGCTTTCCTGCGGACTCCATCCTCAAAAGTACCTGTTTTCGCTTTCGTCAACCTGAGGAGCAAAAAAGACAAACGTCCAGGTTTTGCTGCCACAGCAAATGTGCCAGCGGGGAAAATTTATGCTGGTCCTCATTGCCTCCTGGAACCTCTTCAAATGCCCCAGACAATTTGGCCCTCTCTGCTTTCCTGCGGACTCCATCCTCAAAAGCACCTGTTTTCGCTTTCGGCACCCTCCAGAGCAAAAAAGACAAACGTCCAGCTTTTGCTGCCACAGCAAAGGTGCCAGCGGGCAAAAGTAATGCTGGTTCTCACTACCTCCTAGAACTCTTTCAAATGCCACAGACAATTTGGCCCTCTCTGCTTTCCTGCGGACTCCATCCTCAAAAGCACCTGTTTTTGCTTTCCCAGCCTCCAGAGCAAAAAAGACAAACGTCCAGGTTTTGCTGCCACAGCAAATGTGCCAGCGGGGAAAAGTTATGCTGGTCCTCATTGCCTCCTGGAACCTCTTCAAATGCCACAGACAATTTGGCCCTCTCTGCTTTCCTGCGGACTCCATCCTCAAAAGCACTTGTTTTCGCTTTCGGAAACCTCAGGAGCAAAAAAGACAAACGTCCAGCTTTTGCTGCCACAGCAAAGGTGCCAGCGGGCAAAAGTAATGCTGGTTCTCACTGCCTCCTGGAACCCTTTCAAATGCCACAGACAATTTGGCCCTCTCTGCTTTCCTGCGGACTCCATCCTCAAAAGCACCTGTTTTCGCTTTCGGCATCCTCAGGAGCAAAAAAGACAAACGTCCAGCTTTTGCTGCCACAGCAAAGGTGCCAGCGGGGAAAAGTAATGCTGGTTCTCACTGCCTCCTGGAACCCTTTCAAATGCCCCAGACTATTTGGCCCTCTCTGCTTTCCTGCGGACTCCATCCTCAAAAGCACCTGTTTTCGCTTTCGGCAGCCTCCGGAGCAAAAAAGACAAACGTCCAGCTTTTGCTGCCACAGCAAAGGTGCCAGCGGGGAAAAGTAATGCTGGTTCTCACTACCTCCTAGAACTCTTTCAAATGCCACAGACAATTTGGCCCTCTCTGCTTTCCTGCGGACTCCATCCTCAAAAGCACCTGTTTTTGCTTTCCCAGCCTCCAGAGCAAAAAAGACAAACGTCCAGGTTTTGCTGCCACAGCAAATGTGCCAGCGGGGAAAAGTTATGCTGGTCCTCATTGCCTCCTGGAACCTCTTCAAATGCCACAGACAATTTGGCCCTCTCTGCTTTCCTGCGGACTCCATCCTCAAAAGTACCTGTTTTCGCTTTCGGCAACCTCAGGAGCAAAAAAGACAAACGTCCAGGTTTTGCTGCCACAGCAAATGTGCCAGCGGGGAAAAGTAATGCTGGTCCTCATTGCCTCCTGGAACCTCTTCAAATGCCACAGACAATTTGGCCCTCTCTGCTTTCCTGCGGACTCCATCCTCAAAAGCACCTGTTTTCGCTTTCGGCAACCTCAGGAGCAAAAAAGACAAACGTCCAGGTTTTGCTGCCACAGCAAAGGTGCCAGCGGGGAAAAGTAATGCTGGTTCTCACTGCCTCCTGGAACCCTTTCAAATGCCCCAGACAATTTGGCCCTCTCTGCTTTCCTGCGGACTCCATCCTCAAAAGCACCTGTTTTCGCTTTCGGCACCCTCCAGAGCAAAAAAGACAAACGTCCAGCTTTTGCTGCCACAGCAAAGGTGCCAGCGGGGAAAAGTAATGCTGGTTCTCATTACCTCCTAGAACTCTTTCAAATGCCACAGACAATTTGGCCCTCTCTGCTTTCCTGCGGACTCCATCCTCAAAAGCACCTGTTTTCGCTTTCGGCAGCCTCGGGAGCAAAAAAGACAAACGTCCAGCTTTTGCTGCCACAGCAAAGGTGCCAGCGGGGAAAAGTAATGCTGGTTCTCACTGCGTCCTGGAACCTCTTCAAATGCCACAGACAATTTGGCCCTCTCTGCTTTCCTGCGGACTCCATCCTCAAAAGCACCTGTTTTTGCTTTCGGCACCCTCCAGAGCAAAAAACACAAACGTCCAGGTTTTGCTGCCACAGCAAAGATGCCAGCGGGGAAAAGTAATGCTGGTTCTCACTGCGTCCTGGAACCTCTTCAAATGCCACAGACAATTTGGCACTCTCTGCTTTCCTGCGGACTCCATCCTCAAAAGCACCTGTTTTCGCTTTCGGCATCCTCAGGAGCAAAAAAGACAAACGCCCAGCTTTTGCTGCCACAGCAAAGGTGACAACGGGCAAAAGTAATGCTGGTTCTCACTGCCTCCTGGAACCCTTTCAAATGCCCCAGACAATTTGGCCCTCTCTGCTTTCCTGCGGACTCCATCCTCAAAAGCACCTGTTTTCGCTTTCGGCATCCTCAGGAGCAAAAAAGACAAACGTCCAGCTTTTGCTGCCACAGCAGAGGTGCCAGTGAGGAAAAGTAATGCTGGTTCTCACTGCCTCCTGGAACCCTTTCAAATGCCCCAGACAATTTGGCCCTCTCTGCTTTCCTGCGGACTCCATCCTCAAAAGCACCTGTTTTCGCTTTCGGCAGCCTCCGGAGCAAAAAAGACAAACGTCCAGCTTTTGCTGCCACAGCAAAGGTGCCAGCGGGGAAAAGTAATGCTGGTTCTCACTGCCTCCTGGAACTCTTTCAAATGCCCCAGACAATTTGGCCCTCTCTGCTTTCCTGCGGACTCCATCCTCAAAAGTACCTGTTTTCGCTTTCGTCAACTGAGGAGCAAAAAAGACAAACGTCCAGGTTTTGCTGCCACAGCAAATGTGCCAGCGGGGAAAAGTTATGCTGGTCCTCATTGCCTCCTGGAACCTCTTCAAATGCCCCAGACAATTTGGCCCTCTCTGCTTTCCTGCGGACTCCATCCTCAAAAGCACCTGTTTTCGCTTTCGGCACCCTCCAGAGCAAAAAAGACAAACGTCCAGCTTTTGCTGCCACAGCAAAGGTGCCAGCGGGCAAAAGTAATGCTGGTTCTCACTACCTCCTAGAACTCTTTCAAATGCCACAGACAATTTGGCCCTCTCTGCTTTCCTGCGGACTCCATCCTCAAAAGCACCTGTTTTTGCTTTCCCAGCCTCCAGAGCAAAAAAGACAAACGTCCAGGTTTTGCTGCCACAGCAAATGTGCCAGCGGGGAAAAGTTATGCTGGTCCTCATTGCCTCCTGGAACCTATTCAAATGCCACAGACAATTTGGCCCTCTCTGCTTTCCTGCGGACTCCATCCTCAATAGTACCTGTTTTCGCTTTCGGCAACCTCAGGAGCAAAAAAGACAAACGTCCAGGTTTTGCTGCCACAGCAAATGTGCCAGCGGGGAAAAGTAATGCTGGTCCTCATTGCCTCCTGGAACCTCTTCAAATGCCACAGACAATTTGGCCCTCTCTGCTTTCCTGCGGACTCCATCCTCAAAAGCACCTGTTTTCGCTTTCGGCAACCTCAGGAGCAAAAAAGACAAACGTCCAGGTTTTGCTGCCACAGCAAAGGTGCCAGCGGGGAAAAGTAATGCTGGTTCTCACTGCCTCCTGGAACCCTTTCAAATGCCCCAGACAATTTGGCCCTCTCTGCTTTCCTGCGGACTCCATCCTCAAAAGCACCTGTTTTCGCTTTCGGCACCCTCCAGAGCAAAAAAGACAAACGTCCAGCTTTTGCTGCCACAGCAAAGGTGCCAGCGGGGAAAAGTAATGCTGGTTCTCATTACCTCCTAGAACTCTTTCAAATGCCACAGACAATTTGGCCCTCTCTGCTTTCCTGCGGACTCCATCCTCAAAAGCACCTGTTTTCGCTTTCGGCAGCCTCGGGAGCAAAAAAGACAAACGTCCAGCTTTTGCTGCCACAGCAAAGGTGCCAGCGGGGAAAAGTAATGCTGGTTCTCACTGCGTCCTGGAACCTCTTCAAATGCCACAGACAATTTGGCCCTCTCTGCTTTCCTGCGGACTCCATCCTCAAAAGCACCTGTTTTTGCTTTCGGCACCCTCCAGAGCAAAAAACACAAACGTCCAGGTTTTGCTGCCACAGCAAAGATGCCAGCGGGGAAAAGTAATGCTGGTTCTCACTGCGTCCTGGAACCTCTTCAAATGCCACAGACAATTTGGCACTCTCTGCTTTCCTGCGGACTCCATCCTCAAAAGCACCTGTTTTCGCTTTCGGCATCCTCAGGAGCAAAAAAGACAAACGCCCAGCTTTTGCTGCCACAGCAAAGGTGACAACGGGCAAAAGTAATGCTGGTTCTCACTGCCTCCTGGAACCCTTTCAAATGCCCCAGACAATTTGGCCCTCTCTGCTTTCCTGCGGACTCCATCCTCAAAAGCACCTGTTTTCGCTTTCGGCATCCTCAGGAGCAAAAAAGACAAACGTCCAGCTTTTGCTGCCACAGCAGAGGTGCCAGTGAGGAAAAGTAATGCTGGTTCTCACTGCCTCCTGGAACCCTTTCAAATGCCCCAGACAATTTGGCCCTCTCTGCTTTCCTGCGGACTCCATCCTCAAAAGCACCTGTTTTCGCTTTCGGCAGCCTCCGGAGCAAAAAAGACAAACGTCCAGCTTTTGCTGCCACAGCAAAGGTGCCAGCGGGGAAAAGTAATGCTGGTTCTCACTGCCTCCTGGAACTCTTTCAAATGCCCCAGACAATTTGGCCCTCTCTGCTTTCCTGCGGACTCCATCCTCAAAAGTACCTGTTTTCGCTTTCGTCAACCTGAGGAGCAAAAAAGACAAACGTCCAGGTTTTGCTGCCACAGCAAATGTGCCAGCGGGGAAAAGTTATGCTGGTCCTCATTGCCTCCTGGAACCTCTTCAAATGCCCCAGACAATTTGGCCCTCTCTGCTTTCCTGCGGACTCCATCCTCAAAAGCACCTGTTTTCGCTTTCGGCACCCTCCAGAGCAAAAAAGACAAACGTCCAGCTTTTGCTGCCACAGCAAAGGTGCCAGCGGGCAAAAGTAATGCTGGTTCTCACTACCTCCTAGAACTCTTTCAAATGCCACAGACAATTTGGCCCTCTCTGCTTTCCTGCGGACTCCATCCTCAAAAGCACCTGTTTTTGCTTTCCCAGCCTCCAGAGCAAAAAAGACAAACGTCCAGGTTTTGCTGCCACAGCAAATGTGCCAGCGGGGAAAAGTTATGCTGGTCCTCATTGCCTCCTGGAACCTCTTCAAATGCCACAGACAATTTGGCCCTCTCTGCTTTCCTGCGGACTCCATCCTCAAAAGCACTTGTTTTCGCTTTCGGAAACCTCAGGAGCAAAAAAGACAAACGTCCAGCTTTTGCTGCCACAGCAAAGGTGCCAGCGGGCAAAAGTAATGCTGGTTCTCACTGCCTCCTGGAACCCTTTCAAATGCCCCAGACAATTTGGCCCTCTCTGCTTTCCTGCGGACTCCATCCTCAAAAGCACCTGTTTTCGCTTTCGGCAGCCTCCGGAGCAAAAAAGACAAACGTCCAGGTTTTGCTGCCACAGCAAAGGTGCCAGCCGGGAAAAGTAATGCTGGTTCTCACTGCCTCCTGGAACTCTTTCAAATGCCCCAGACAATTTGGCCCTCTCTGCTTTCCTGCGGACTCCATCCTCAAAAGCACCTGTTTTCGCTTTCGGCATCCTCAGGAGCAAAAAAGACAAACGTCCAGCTTTTGCTGCCACAGCAAAGGTGCCAGCGGGGAAAAGTAATGCTGGTTCTCACTGCCTCCTGGAACCCTTTCAAATGCCCCAGACAATTTGGCCCTCTCTGCTTTCCTGCGGACTCCATCCTCAAAAGCACCTGTTTTCGCTTTCGGCAACCTCAGGAGCAAAAAAGACAAACGTCCAGCTTTTGCTGCCACAGCAAAGGTGCCAGCGGGGAAAACTAATGCTGGTTCTCACTGCCTCCTGGAACCCCTTCAAATGCCCCAGACCATTTGGCCCTCTCTGCTTTCCTGCGGACTCCATCCTCAAAAGCGCCTTTTTTCACTTTCGGCGCCCTCCGGTTGTAAAAAGACAAACGTCCAGCTTTTGCTGCCACAGCAAAGGTGCCAGCGGGGAAAAGTGATGCTGGTCCTCATTGCCTCCTGGAACCTCTTCAAATGCAACAGACAATTTGGCCCTCTCTGCTTTCCTGCGGACTCCATCCTCAAAAGCACCTGTTTTCGCTTTCTGCAGCCTCCGAGCAAAAAAGAAAAACGTCCAGCTTTTGCTGCCACAGCAAAGGTGCCAGCGGGGAAAAGTAATGCTGGTTCTCACTGCCTCCTGGAACTCTTTCAAATGCCCCAGACAATTTGGCCCTCTCTGCTTTCCTGCGGACTCCATCCTCAAAAGCACCTGTTTTCGCTTTCGGCAGCCTCCGGAGCAAAAAAGACAAATGTCCAGGTTTTGCTGCCACAGCAAAGGTGCCAGCGGGGAAAAGTAATGCTGGTTCTCACTGCCTCCTGGAACTCTTTCAAATGCCCCAGACAATTTGGCCCTCTCTGCTTTCCTGCGGACTCCATCCTCAAAAGCACCTGTTTTCGCTTTCGGCATCCTGCAGAGCAAAAAAGACAAACGTCCAGCTTTTGCTGCAACAGCAAAGGTGCCAGCGGGGAAAAGTAATGCTGGTTCTCACTGCCTCCTGGAACCCTTTCAAATGCCCCAGACAATTTGGCCCTCTCTGCTTTCCTGCGGACTCCATCCTCAAAAGCACCTGTTTTCGCTTTCGGCAACCTCAGGAGCAAAAAAGACAAACGTCCAGCTTTTGCTGCCACAGCAAAGGTGCCAGCGGGGAAAAGTAATGCTGGTTCTCACTGCCTCCTGGAACCCTTTCAAATGCCCCAGACAATTTGGCCCTCTCTGATTTCCTGTGGACTCCATCCTCAAAAGCATCTGTTTTCGCTTTCGGCAGCCTCCGGAGCAAAAAAGACAAACGTCCAGGTTTTGCTGCCACAGCAAAGGTGCCAGCCGGGAAAAGTAATGCTGGTTCTCACTGCCTCCTGGAACCCTTTCAAATGCCCCAGACTATTTGGCCCTCTCTGCTTTCCTGCGGACTCCATCCTCAAAAGCACCTGTTTTCGCTTTCGGCAGCCTCCGGAGCAAAAAAGACAAACGTC